>NW_026850532.1:0-82163 GCF_030869225.1 Colletotrichum abscissum
CCATCCCTTCCAAGAAAAACCTCCTCATCGTACCTCACATTGCCAAGATCGCGGCACTTGCCTCCCTCTCGGCATCAAATCGCAACCTCCAATATCCACTTCCGTAAAATCATCCTCGCCTCTTCCCCCCCCCCCCCCCCCCCCCCCCCCCCCCCCCCCCCCCCCCCCCCCCCCCCCCCCCCCCCCCCCCCCCCCCCCCCCCCCCCCCCCCCCCCCCCCCCCCCCCCCCCCCCCCCCCACCCCCCACCCACCCCCCCCCCCCCCCCCCCCCCCCCCCCCCCCCTCCCCTCCATCGGTGCTTCGCTTCTCACTCACCGCGCGGGGGGGCCGCTGACCTGCGACCTGCGACCTGCGCGGCCCTCAGCCAAACGAGAAAAAAAAAACGAGAAACAACCACCTACACGTCCCATCTACCTTACACCACGTCATCACCAGAGATCTAATTCCGGCCCTTCAGCCGCAACGTCATGAAAATCGCTTCCCACAGCCATTGCCCCCAGTCATCCCCAACCTCGAGTCTAACCACCCCATAGCCAATTCTCAACCTCTACCCACCCATCATCCCCCATAAACTCCGGCCTCTCCCAGTATTCCCATACTCCGTTGACCACCCCCCCCCCCCCCCCCCCCCCCCCCCCCCCCCCCCCCCCCCCCCCCCCCCCCCCCCCCCCCCCCAACCCCCCCCCCCCACCACCCCCCCCCCCCCCCCCCCTCCCCCCCCTCCCCTCCCCCCCCCCCCTTCCCTCCCCCCCACCCACACCCCCCCCCCCCCCCCCCCCCCGGCATCTAGGCCTGGCATGCCCCTCCTCGATTTCCAAAAGGGAGACAGAGAATTCCCATCCCCAGACCCTGGTTTGCTTCTCCTCCTTTTTCCAATCCATCTCTGTCTCCAAGAGTACCTCTGTAGATCTCTCCACGTGCCCACCCGACAACCATGCTGAGCGACCCCCTGTCCCTCACCAATGAAATCCAACCTAGACTTCCACTTTCTGCAAGTTGACCGACCCCTCCATGGCCCGGCGGCTACGAGGGAGCCACAGGATACCACGGTGACCCAATAATCCTCCCGTCACCGTCACTTTATACTCCTTTAAGCCGCTTGGAAAGAACTAATATTGGAACAATCCCGTAGCATCATCACTATATTGAACGCTCATCATCACATTACCCGTCTTCATATCCACTCACCAGCAAGAGCCGCGGGTACTACTTGATCTTCCATCGCTTCATCTCACCAGTCACTGTGCAGCTCTCGGCTCTTTACTTTACTCCTAATCGACTAGGCAAGTGTGCCAAAAATAATTCATAGACTTGATATCTCTCTATGAGACCCGGCTGCGAGGGGCTTGCTGATAATGCTGATCTCGGCATCAAGACCCATTTCTGGCTCTATCACACACTTCCTCGCAATCTCCGCATCCGCCTACTTCGTAGTCATCCGTCCAGAAAGAAAAAAAAAAGACCCAGTTTACAGCAATTCGTCAGAGGCCATGTATGAACCGGACCATGATACCCTGTCCCTTCGGCCGTTACTGCCCATCTGCTGGACTTGAAAACTTTTACCCTTCCTTGGGCCCTCAAACGCCTTCACGCCATGTAAATGCAAGAAGCTTCCGCCGTCCATGTATAGCGCTCTCTGCTGCTAATTTCAGGACCCGTCCTTCGTCTCCTAGACGCCTTACGCGGTTGGCCTGTTTCCTACCACGTCGCACCATTTATGTTCACAAGTAATGTCGTAGTCGTTCAATTCGTCAGGGTCGCCGGCCGTTTCCGTCACTGGAGATCTGGCTCTGGAAGGTCGCCAGCCGCCTGCATACTGATGTCTGCAATGCTTTCCAGCTGCTCAGAGGACCCGCACGAATTCTCCCAGTCTTGACGGCCGTTCAGTCAGCCGTCACGGTTCCGAGCCGAGGGTGTCTGAATCACTGTAGAGTCCTGGAGACATACCGGAGCCCTCATCCTCCAATTCTTCAACCGTCATGCGGCGTAATGGCTCAAGGACAGCTAGCATTGAGTGTTAGCAGTGACTCAATCGTCAAACACTTGATTACTTACAGTGGTAGAGGTTTTGGTATTCTGCAAAGGTAATGAGGCGATCATTTTCGAGCCCCAGATCGACCCCAAAGAAGGGTTCGCACTTGGCAATAATGGCCTGGAGGTGTTCGGTGGAATGCTTTGCCACCTGAGCACGTCGCTTGACAAAGTATTCCTGAAGGTATACCAGGCAGCTCATGGCAAGCTTCCGTGCCGTTGCGTTTATAGCAGCCGCCAAACTCTCGTCTTCATCATCGAGCAAGTCATGGTTCTCGAACCACATACAGAGGAGGGTTTCCGTGCCCTGTCGCACATCTGCGTCGTAGTAGCCCAACAGAGGAGGTGCCCACATAGGGATAAACTCGACGTATTGAGGATACCGCATAGCCCGAATCTCCTCTCTTTCGTTCTGCAGATGCACATAGGCAAGTCGGAAAAACTCCAGAAAGGCCTGCCCGTCCGTGTTTTGGAGTGCCCTGCACTGGAATGCTATCGTGCGGAAGAGGGCCTGAATATTGGCTGCGTTTCTGCTCTCTTGGGAGTATATCGCAGCTGCTCTGATGTAAGGCGCGTTGGAATACTGTACTGCGCCGCCTGTTATCGTATTTCTGAGGAGTGTGAAGACTCTGTTATCCATGTCGGGGCTCAGGTGAATGATCCTTTTGATGATCGATGTTGTGTAAGCAGGCTCTTGGTCGATATCGATCAGCTTTTTGACAAAAGTACTGCCTGCGTCTAGCTTCCACTCGTGGGTTAAGACGTTGATCTCTTCTGGGGTCCATGACATTTTCGGCGCCTGATGTTCCATGTAAATATCCAATCGCATCTCGGCACTTTCGACGATTGTGTGAACGTCAAGGACATCTTCTAGAGCGTCCATGAAGTGGTCGATTAGCTGGATGATCATTTCGTACGATGTTGAGCGCGTATTGCTGATACGACGAATGACGTTCGTAAGCATTCGAGCGTAGTTGCTGGGAAGGTCCATGTTGGCATCAGCAAAGACAATGCGTAGCACCCTGTAGAACCAATTTTCCGCCATGAGCACAGCAGTCTCCATTGTGCCCAATTGCGCAAAGGCCAGGATAGTTTGAAAAACTTCAGGCCATGACCTGATATTGGCGTGGAAATTATTCCATAGCGCCTCGAGCAGCTGAACGCACTGCATGATAACAGGGTCTTCGACCAGCTCGTCCTGTGACAGTCCCCACATCTCTGGCCTAGAAGTTTTGATCTGCCGCAGGGCCGTGAGGAAGAGACTGCCGATCGAGTATCTGATGGCAGGGTCCGGGTTTCTCTGCAAAAGTTGCCGGAATGCTTCGTGCCTCTCCTGGAAGTAATCAAAGAAGTCCGCAGCGCAATTAGCACAGTTGACAATGGCATGCTCAATCTCGTCTCGATATTCTTCAAAGTCGGGGAGGTCTTTGGTTCGGGATGCAACTTGGTCAAGGTGGCCAAGGAACATGAACATCGCATGCTGCTCAACGACGTGTGTGTCAGAACATTTCCCACCGTTTCGCATCATGGCATGTTGGAACACCCGGAGCACGAATTTCGAGTGGTTTGGGTCGTAGAGGCAGTGTCTCCGTAGGAGCAACGTATTTTCCCCGTTGATATGGTCGATGACTTCGAGTGGGACCTCGACCTTCAATGGAGTCGGGATAGATTGGCGCTGCAACTTCTCTTGCTCTGCTTTCAACACCGAAGACCGTTGGTAGAAGAGCATGTATGCACTATACGTCTTGTCGTAAGCTATGCCGGTTTCCAGAGACCCATCCGTGCCACCAAAAGTCGACTCTTCCATCTTGGTTGGGTCCCAAGGGGTGACAAGGTCGTCATTGAACTCGAACCAAGCCTCCGAGGAGGCCGCCGTTGGTCTTTCCCGGATGTATGAGTAGTAATGACCAGATTCTGCCGTACCAGCGTGAACGAGCACACCGACCAACTCGAACATATCCTCTTCACCAGGCTCGGAGGGAGAGTCAAGGTGTCCAACAGTGTAGGGCCGCATGTCGATCTGGGTTGGAAACGAAAAGTAATCGTTGATCTTGCTTCTCATAAGCGTCCGCAGGTTGAAATCGAACCGTTTGAGATGGAAAATCAGATTATCTGGAATGTCCTTCAAACAAGCCCTCTTCACTGCGTCCACATGTCGGTCGCAGCTCGAGCATTTATACTTGTTGTCTCCTTCCATGATCTCCCCGTCGACATAAGCCTGGAGACTATCTTGGAGGGTGCTCTTGCCCTTGATGTCGCACTGAATCGCCGAGAATGGCTCTAGTCGGTCAGAAACGTGTTCGCACTCCTTGGAGGCGACTTGCTGTACGAGCTGACCGCCGTAAAAGGATCTTAGCGTTTTTCTGTCATCTGCTGTTGAAAGCTGTCCTTCCCAGCGATCAAAAAGTAGGTTGTAGAATTCATCGACATCCATTTGGTTGTGAACGTCGATGACGGTCTCTTCATATGTCTTGATAGACCCGACAAGGAGGCTAGGATCGATGAATTTTCGAGAGCTCTCCTGCATGAAAGCGAAGAGTTTGCGCGTCTCTCTGAGCAGACCGTGGGTGTTCGATTGGGCTGGGATGCGGGCGTTCATCATGAATCGACGGAAGCCTGTATTCATGAAGAGCTGTGTGAAGAGCGAGTTCAGATAGCAAGTGTTGGACAGATTGCGGAGCCCGGCGTAGCCACAAGGAGCCCTCACGGCAGACATCCTGTCGAATGAAGGCTGTAATTCGTAGAGATATGGATCTGTCCTTCTGCATAAGCCGCGCCCCTCAGTAGTAAAGGAATGGGTGAGCAAACCGTTATCAAACTCATCGAACGGAACCAGCGATTCAAGAGCTTCTATCAAAGCGAGGAACTCGTAATCTCGATCGCGAACTAGGTCGAAGATGATCTCGGCAAGAATTCCTCTAGTATTCGTCGACAGGAGAAAATTTCGAATCGAACTCAGGCTATGCTGCCCTGGTTGCGGAAACAAGTGTCTCCAGAACAGCTTTCGGCCAAGGTTTCTGCGTTGATAGTCAGTATCGATGCGGAGTTTTGCATGGTACCCTGTTATTCACTTACGCTGGAAGGCTGCTTTCCAAATCCACGTCCGATCCCTCGTCAAGGCAACTCTGTATAAGTTTCACTAAACCATTGGCCACAGCATCTTCGGTCCCGGCTTGCCCGAGTCGCTTGACATGGTCAGCACATTAATCTAAAAAGTCCGTCGCAGCGCTGCTTACCTCGGTAGAATCGTGCTCGAGTAGGAGCCTGCCACAGTCGCTGGCCAAAGCAGGAATGTCCACAACGGCAGCTTCATCGAATGCCATCTGATGTAGCAGGACGAGCGACAAGTCAAACACCTGCTGACACTGTTTGGGAGTCTTTGCTGCTCTGATTATCAGTCGGTGCAACATTGGCCACAGGAATGCGCAGAACGAGTTGGTATTCGTGTTGGACCTGTTCGATGTGTCAGAGCTTGGCAGATGCTCTCTAGTATGTAATACGTACTCGTAGGGCACGATGACTCTTTCTTCCAATAGCTTGGCGACGTTTGCACGAATTGCATCTGACGGTTCATCGAGGAGTAAGATTCCCATCAACTCTTCGAGATCAGGCAACGCCTTCAGAGACATCCAGAAGGCAGAGTCGACGGCTGCGCTTCGAAGAATGGCCGAAAAAGTCGATGCGATGAGGGGAATCAAGCCGCTGTGGCTAGGAGCAGACACCGCGGACCGAAGAATCTCGATGAGGCGGTCTGCAGGCGCCATAGCTACCGGCTTGGGCCGTACATCGAGCCCGTCGACATCAGGGTCTATTGCGACGTTAGATTGTCCAAGTCTTAAAGATCTCCGCAACTCACCTCTGAAAGTCAGTCCGTAGACGTTCATGAAGTTGTAAGTCAGGCGGTTCTGGAGAGCTCCAGAGGCACAGTCACCAAGGATTTCACGATCGGAGATCGCCGCCACAACCAGCGCCCTCACCCTGACGAGCGCGTCTAGATACGCGTCAACATCTGCATCAACGGCATCGGTAAGTGTCGCCGCAGCCTCGGTCAGTCGACGGCCGGCAGCTCCTATGTACTCCGTCATGGCGTACAGGGCATATAGCGACTTGAATGGCTGGCCCGAAGGAAAAACTTGTCGATATGAGGCATCTGACGAATCGAAGGTAGCCAACATGTGTGTATCGGCAGGCAACCCCGTGAGAAACGTGTGCATCTGTGACTGAGTTAGCTCATTGAGACCAGGCCTGGATAATTCGAGTGCAAACCTCTGTGGCAATGACCTCTTTCATACTCAAATAGTCCCAAAGCTGCTCGAAGTGGCCCAGGATTTCTATTTCCAAGAGGGAGGCACCTGGCTTGATTCTAGACGCCATGGCTGTACCGTTCTCCTCCCGTTTGACCAGGATGAGACCATCGTGGATCTTCAAGTCTTCGAGAGACTGACAAACGTTATTTTCGTTGGGTGCAAACGGGTGGCCGCGGTAGTAAATGCGGTAGTTATCGAAGCCCGTTGCTTGCCTGATGGTGGCTAAAAGGGAGGCGGCTGTATTCTGCCGTCCGACTTCGAGAGGAATGATGTCTGTCTGCTTGTTCCCATCGAAGGACTGGACTTTGAGCTCAGCTGACTCTCCTTCGGCTATACTCGGCGAGCCAGGTGTCAAGGCGCGGAGGTCGGGAGCAGAGAAGTGGTCTTTGGCTTGGTGAGCTTTCATAAAGTGCCGCAGAACCGCAAGAGATCGGCTGAAAGTTCGCTCTTGTTCCAGAGTCTGCTCCTCGGTTGATATGATAGCCGTAGACTCATCGTCGCTAGGCTTGCTGCCGTCGGAAGCCTCCAGCCGCTTCGCAGCGTCTAGCATCTGCTCGAGGCATCGATTTACGAGGCCCAGATGAACCTGGCAAGCTCTGTGATGAGGGTATGCCATGATAGACTTACTATCGACATAGATGTCACCTACGAGCGTCTGAATCGCAGCATCCACGAATGGCAGATCTTTGGCAACCATAACTCCATCTTCAGCGTCAAGAATCATGCGCCAAAGCTGTTCAACTCCGCTCTGCGCGAGACTCTCAACGTCATCCAGTATGATATCATTGATGTCATTGACACGGGGAAGAACGGCGTTTCTGACGAATTCCAATGCTCCTCCGCAGAGACAATTGCGGGGAAGATTCGGTAGGTAGTCGCTGAAGCAGACTGATAGGAAAGGGTTGCCAAATGCTGTTTTGGGGAGGGAGTTCAAAATCTTCCAGCCGTCGTCCCGATCGTCTTGACTCGCTGCACCATGGCCCACAAGCATATCCCAAAGGCGTGGACCCAAGTCTGATGTGACTGTTGACGGCTCGTAAGCCAGGATATTGGTAATGAGATCTCTTCGAGAATGGTTGACCGCTCCGCCGAGGGTCCTTCTGATGCCATTGTGCTTCCCTTGCTCAATCGCATGCTCAAGTTCATCAATAACCAATGATGTCAAGTTATGGTCTGTCGTCAAGGTTCGTAGCTCGGACGCCACAGCAGGCCGTAATGCCATTGAGAGACATGACAAAGTGCCCAATGTCGTTGATGTCTTTGCAGCGATATCTTTGATGCAGTCGAAGTAGATCTCTTTCCGCACTTCGGGTTCAATACCGTCTCTCACTAGTTCTCTGAACTTGTTCATTGCAAAGTGATGAACGTCTGGGTAAGCAACGACCGAATCCGAAATATATATCGAGGATTCTCGCAAAAGTCGGATGCAGATACTCAACGGCAGCACGCTCTGCGACTCGCCCGCAATTTGGGTTTTGTGCTGAAGAGACTTCAGGCTTTGGTCGCAAAGACCCCGTAAAGATGCGGTGAAATTCTCGATGGGCAAGGTTTGCATCTTCTCGCACAAGTAGTGCAGCTCCTCCTTGGAGAACAAGTTTGTGATGCCCGTTGTCATGCGAATCAAAGCTTCTGAAACTCGTGGATCTTGAGCAGTGGTGATGGTCTGCCATAGCAGATCGGTTTGCCCGCTACGATATAGGCGAGTAACGACCAGGAACCCGACGATATTACCGCTCTCGACTGTGATTTCGGGATGGCATGTCGGTCCCAAGATGTAGTCGACTAACTTGGTTCGAAGAAGGTACTCGGCCACGTAATTCAAAAACTGCTTGCACTCCTCATCTTCATTGTCGCTGTACCTCTTCCAGCAGGTAACCAGATCATGGCACATGTTCGATGCTGCCAGGACACGCAGCTGCATCTGACTCGACGTGATGAGCTTTCCGTATATTCCAAGTCGCCATTCCAGCGAGATGGCCTCTGGGATGAATTTGGAGGGCAACTCAGGGTGTTTTTGCTGGTACGCTCTCAGGCGCTCTGTGGCCAGTCTGTGTTCACCGTTGAGGCAGATTTTGAAAACCTCCGAAAGCGAATGAATGAGATTTGTTGTCGTGTCGTTTGAGAGCTGAGTTACCTTGTTTTCGATCGTTGCGGAAAACGCGTTGGAAGCTAGGTTGTACAGCAAATGACCGTCCGCCACTCTTACTTTCGCCATCTCTAGGCTCTGGGGGGAGGCTTCTCGGTGGATACCCTGAACAACCTTTTGAAGGATATGTGCAGCAACGCTGCAAATCGGCGCGAGTACGTCCATCAAATGTTGATATCTCGGCGCATTGCTCAAGTGTATCTGAGCTAGCTTGATCAATCCTTTGATACCACCGATTCCCGCCTGGAAAGTGTTCAGCATGTCAGTGCTGAGCAGCTCTTCGTCAGGTATTTGACCGTTCTGAGCCCGGCTATGTTCTCTCTTAGCGAATGACGTCAAGGGCTGCAAAAAGCGAAAGAGAAGAAATTCCGGCTGACGCCGTTCGTCGCCTGGAGACATCTGAAAAGCCTGAGCTGTGATGAAATCGAATTCGACAAAATGAGCGGTCATCCTGGCATAGGCGTGAAAAAATTGGCCAATCGTTTGCCGTGTTTCCAGTGGGATAGGATGTCTGAAGAAGATGTGTGAGTAAGTAACCATTCCAATAAGACGAATCAGAGTACTTACTTTCTAGTCGCCAAAGCCCAGGCGATTTCGGGAAACATGTGCCAAAAGGTGTGATAAGCCACTTGAGACTCGTAGGCGACCCTGCCACCAACAAGGCCAACGTATTTGACGTATGAGACCATCCAGGCATACAGAGACTCTAGCACAGCTTCTTCCGGGGGCGCTTCTATACTCAGTTAGACCGGTACAAGCTTTCTTGAGCTTGAGCTTGAGCTGCACAGCACTCACGGGAACTTAGATATTGAACTAGCTTCGTGACAGTATCAGGAAGTGACTCGTGAGCCTCGTGGTACGGAAAATCGGGGGTCGGGTCGAAGGATGCAGCATCCTCGCGAATGATACTGACATCGTCGTCGTACGGAGCATCCTGGTCATCGTCGGTTATTGCAACCACCTCGACCTCGGGGCTCTGTGGGCTTGACGACGAAGAAGGTGGGGTATCTGTGATCTCGATAGGAGCTTGCGCCATGTCGACTTCGCCCAGGTCTTCAACGCTCTTCTTCACACCTTCCGAAAGTTCAGTTGGTGGGTCTGGTATGGTCCGGGGTGTCGGCGAGACAGGAGAGGAGGAGAGAGGATCGGGCTGGGTGGCATTGCGTAGGTTTATCGTGACCCGGCTAGAGGAAGGTTCTGTCGGAGGCTCTCGAACTGTCGACTGCCGTTCTGGTGTTTGCGGGGTAGAGGAATGTGTGTCTATCTTCATGGCAGAGTCTTGTGTGGCAGCTTCGTCGGGGCGGTTTGCCGCTGGTGAGCTTGAGGTATCGATGCTCGCTTTGGTACTGTCGACGGAGAGGCTCCGGGAGCCACCAGACATGGACGTTCGGCGTCGTTTCCTAGAAGAATCGTCACCGTCGGTGAAGGGGTTCGGCCTCGTTGAGCTAGGCTCTGAGGAGACCGCGCGATCTGGTGCTTCCGAGGATCCTGTTGGTAGGTCCATCTGGTTGATGCAATGAAGTATTGCAGCGCGGGTCCTGGAGCTCCAGAGACGTCACTCGGGCGCGAGAGACGACTCGGTAGCAGCTGGTCGAAATTAGCATGTGGGTTCTTTTGTCGGCTGGTAGTGATGATTGGAGCCGCGATGGAGGTATGTTGGCGTAGTGATGATGGGGGGTTGTTTTTTTTTCTCTTGGAGAAGTGGATAACAGATGGTGATCAGGCTGCAGCAGCTTGATCCCTCAAAGTAAAGGCGAGAGAAGGTAAGGTGAAAAAGTCGGGGAGGTCGGCGCTAAGATGTCAAGGTGAGGGTGACAGTGACGATAGCAACGTGCAGGCTGAGGTCTAACGCAGCAAGAACGTCAAATGGAAAGCACACGGCGGCGTGTCGAAGGTGGGCTTTTTTGGGGAGGGAGCAGGGGTTGCACGTCGGTCCTTTCGGGTACTTAAAAGAGACGCGGTGCAGGCGTGGAGGACGTGAATCCACTAGAGCTAAGAGCTTTGGAGGGGGAGGGGGGGACTCGTCTGTTTTGGAGACGAACAGATTGGGGGGAAGAGAGATGAGGTAATGAGGAAGAATGGCAGAGACCTAGGTACCTGCTTTGGTGCAAGATTTGGAGGAGCAGGGCATGTACCTTACCTTTGGGTGGTGGGAGTGTTGGTAGTTGTAGCTCCCGTCTGTGAGAAATGGAACCTTTGAGCTTCCGGTAAATCTTGGCTCGCGTTATGAGATAAGTAAGGTACCTAGTAAGGTGTGTAGCTACGATAGCTTGACTATGTACCTTACCTCAAGGCGCTTGGCGAAAAGTAGGTAGAAGGGCGATGCGCAGGTGAAAGATGTTCGGGAGTGAAAAGAGCTGGATTGAGTCTGAAGAGAGGTGTTAGATGAACATTGGATGTCTGCCTTTACATATTTTTCTCCTTGCGTGACAGACCCAAGGCATACCTCTCTGGGTCTCTCTGGCTTACCTACCTAGGACAGCACTCGCCGGTCAGAGTGGTTGAGGATAAGGTGCTGGCAGAAGCTTTTGGACGATAAGATAGATCCTCGAGATAATAGGTGCGGGGTGGGGTGCCGGTGCAATGCGAGGTCTTTGGTGCCCATGTGGCTCAAGCTCAAGGAGAATAGGTACCTACCTACCGGAACGAATAATCAGGGCACCAAGGTACCTGAGGCACCAGAGACGAAAGTGGAGACAGCCAGAGATGGCGGGACCTTCTAGGTGTAGGTAAATAGGTACCTTGCAAGTTGCACATTAGGCTCTCGCGACACATGGAAGGTGACGGCGACATGAAGCAGCCCTTCTCTTTGCTGACCATCACCTTATTTTTGCTTTGCGATGAATCATTATCGCTACATTTCCAAGGAATTCCATCTTTTGCTTGGAAGAACAATTACAATCTGATGGATTGGCACCAGACAAGCGGCCAACTCTGCTTAAGTACTGAAACTACCATCGGTCCACAGGTTGTGGCTCACGGGCGAGGGAGGAGCACAAATCATGGTCTGTACCTGCCTAACTCAAGTCACACAAATAGACAGGACAAGAATGGGAAGCTACATAGAAACAAGTAGCGGTCAATTGTATGTATGAAAAACTTCAGCTCTCGTCTCTCCCTAGAGAGAGGTTTCGGCCTTTCATTCACGAAATGCATCCAGGTAAAGAAAGGAATGGCCATACTCCAGCAACGTGAGACAAAAAAAATGAGGTATTGTCATTGAACAATGCACTCAGGTACAGCAACCAGTGAGTGACCAGCCCAAAGACGTTGACACTAGGTAGTGCACCTTGTCAAGGACATTCTAACGCCCAAATGCGACTTGAAGTCAAATGTGCTCGTATCTCCAAGTTTGGCCTGAGCTCTGGAAATGCGCCAAAGGAATTTTGGCCGAGGGTATGCCGTCAAATATCATAATCACTCTTTAGCGTCCACTGACCAGAGTCGGTCAATCCATACTACTTGAAATGTCAAGATGCGCCTATGGAAGCTCGAACAGCATCGTCTTCAGTGTCGAAGTCCATTGGAGAGTACGAGATAGAATGGAGTTCATGATTCTCGACAGAGAGTACTCCGTACTTCTTTGGGCGAGAGGTGACCCTGGATGGGTAGCTTGGTTCACCGGCTGCTCATAGCAGGCAGCAATCCAAAGCCGGGCTCCTCCATGTTCCGATCTATCTAGTTCCATCCATAAGGTACGAGTGCCTGTACGGGATCAGTCGGAGTCCCAGCTTGTTATTACATCGGCGACCTTGGGTATGCCCAGGGCAAAATGCCTAGGCAGAGCAGCCTCCGACCCGCCCCAGAGCATTGTCACATTTGAGTCGTCTCATATGAGCACTCTCTTTCGGAGTCCAGTCTCGTATCGGAACCGACCAGATGACACATGAAAAGCTTCCGTCACTTTGGTCATAACTCAACGTCGCATTCGGCCTCTCGGCGACCCTTGCGCGACCCGGCTCTTCCATCCGCAGCTGTCTGTCCGTGCCCCCCGAGGGGCTTGGAGCTCATGCGGGGCCGGTATTCTTAGCGGCCCATGTCCATGCAAACTCGCCTCAACGACCCCAACGTCGACATTCAGCCGACTGCCCGCATCGACATGATTGGGATCAGGTACCTCAGAGAGCTCAAGAGGGCGTCCAAAGGCCCTAGTCAAGGACCGACCTCTGTCACTACCTACTTTCCAGCCGTGTGCCAAGCTCCTGGCCCGACTCATCATCACCCTCCAACTTCCAAAGTTTGAAGCTTTCGATGCCCGTTCATCTGTTTCCTTCCTCTAATGATCCATCATGTGGCGCTAGTGCCACCTCGCTTATCTGTCTATCGGCCGCTAAAGCCAATTACCTTAGTCCCCTTGTTGCTTCCGACTGACGAGTTTTATTTTTGTCCTTATTTCTTTTCTTTGGGCAACGACTCACAAGTGTTGGTATTGATCCCTCCAGCCGTGCATTTTGGTCAACAACTAATTGCATGACACCTCCTGCTATAATTATCCCGATTGGAAAAGCCAAGTTCAACTCGATTGTTTGCTGTTTCCTACAAGCATCGACCAAGCCTTACGGGCCAATACCCATCCATGATTTGAACTTCTCGAGCACCAGCCACCCAACTCCAACCTTCGACTTTTGATTTGCTAGCCCCTAAACTACTTCCAGTGGACCGTCGAATTCAACGTCTCTCAGTTGCAACAGAAATTCACAGGGCTACCATTACGCTCTACTCGTCTGCTCATTCGGCTGCTTCACCTGGAAACTCACTCTCTGGGGCACGGTGCTGGTTTCGCTCCCGACTCGAGTCCTTGACTTGCATACCAAACGACCAATCGTGACGTCTGGTCACGTTGAGTAAGACATCAAAATGGCCAACCAACTGCGTAAAAAGTTGGTGCATTCAGTTGGCACACCATTTTCAGCAGTACAATGGTAGGAGTGCTTTTGAAAGGTCTATTTAAGTCCTCGAATTGCTTACACACTGCAGGCCCGAGGTCGCCTTTGAAGATCAAGACGCCATTCTAGAGTTACTTTGCAGGTACTTCTTTGAGATTCATACTCGGGCTACTGGCACATGTCTACATTGAAATTGAGCTGACCAGACACACAGTCTGTTGACACCACTGGGTCAACACCGTCAAAGGCACGTTAAGCCTTCGGAAGGCAAACGGGCCGCCAAAAGGAAGAGAAAGGAAGAAGGAGCTGCTGGCAAGGAGCCCGAGAAGAGCGAACGTCCACCACTGCCAGAAATCGCGTCTTTCGTCGACGTTGGTCTGGCAAGCATCACCCGCAACCTCGAACGACTCGCATCGACGCAGCAAGGATTAGAGCCAGACACCGATGGAGCCAGCACGGCGACAGTCCCCCCTGCTCCATATGCCCTTATTTTCATCGCCCGCTCCGGCCAGTCATCGGCCTTCAACTGTCAACTGCCGCAGATGGTAGCCGTGGCCTCCAATACCGCTGCATCAGCGTCCGCAACAAGATTAGTCGGATACTCCAAGCCATGTGGCGAGAAACTCAGCGCTGCCGTCGGTATCCCGAGGGTCTCGTCGATTGGAATCCGGGTGGGTGCCCCCATGTCGAAGGCGCTGGTAGACTACGTTCAGAAGCACGTCTCGCCTATCCACGTCGCTTGGTTGGACGAGGCAAAGGATGCTGTCTACCGTTCCACGCAGTTGAAGGTGGAAGAAAAGATGGTACCGGCCAAGAAGAGCGGCAAGGCATAAGATAATAGGAAACGCCAAATTTCTGCTCGACTTGAAAGAATTCCTACAGCGAAATACAGATGGCGATGAGATACCCATAGCTCGCCCAGCAATGCATGTCGACCTGCCAACTCGAATACCCAGATTTTCCCATTCTGCCCTCGCTGAATTAGCTTTTATTTGATGATATGCATATGCTAGATATTCGAGGTAAACAAGGGGACCGATTGTCAGTACATGTGTCTCTCCCATCCACCCATGACGAGGAAGAGCGACGCCCACAAATGTAAGCGAAAATTGTCTTGTACAGGTGCTTTGGCATTATACTGGCTCCCTGCTTGATATCTGAAGTAGACGTCTCTTCTTTTTCTTCAACATGAACCTCAGCTGACGAGTGCCAGATAAGGCGAATATCCAACAAAGAGCTCTCTGATTCCTCTGTTTTGTTACTTTTGCTGCAGCTATGTGCTAGCCCTTCACGCCCAGCCTAGCAGCCCGTCAAGCCTTCCCACATGAATCGGTGGCCCTATGAGACAAGAAGAGCAGCATACTTCTACTCTCCAACATCATCTGGTGATAGTCCTTACACCTTCCCAACAAAAACATTTCTTCCGTCCCATATACTTGTCCCAGCAACCGTCCCAAAGACCCATTCCGTCCCATTATCTGTTGCCGTCTCATTTTTCTCTATGCCCTAAGCCGGGTGAACCATATTTGTTTGCTCTGATTTTTCTTCCAAAGCAACCTGCCTATGCCTGCCTTTGACCCCTGGATTTTCTCCCAAGCTCCTACCTTCCTCGAAGATCACCTGCCCCAGCAACCTTACCTTCCCTTTTTGTCCAGGTTGGCAAGGCAAGCTATTTTTCCTCGCTGGACCACCGGGCAAGGTTCCTTCTCTTCATCTCATAGACAGTCTCGTGTCCTTGCACTCGACTACTCTTCTCAGCGCTCGTCAGTTTTACCTACCCAAGTCCCTATCCAAACATATCTGGTTTCCCACCTTGGGCGCCGTCCCCAGCCAACATTCACATTGACGCCGAATTTAGCAGGACACCAACAGACGAGTTTTCTCTTTCCAGCAACGAGAAAAAGGCAGAGAAAGAGGCTCTACCTAGGCAAGGTCAGTACTAAACATCCTCTTCACTTCTTTCCTTCAAGGTTCATCTACTCAGTTGGGGGCATTTCTCTACGAAGGCCCCTTCCTTGGGATAACGAGCTTGATGTCGCGTATGCCTTTTCATAGTTTTATGCCTTTCACAATCATGACACTCTGTGCCGAAATCTTCGACTTCAACACTTTCTATATCTTCTGCATTGCGCTTGCTGAATGCTTCCAAACCATTGACCATTGATCGGCAGATATCCCGGTCTATTTCCAGGTGCAAGGAGGAATTTGACACTAATCAAATCACTAGACATCTATTGGAGAAAGTTCTGAACTATCAGCTACAGAGGACGTGCTGCCAAAATGTTTGCCAACATGGACCCCAAGAAGCAGGCTGAACAGATGGCAGCAGCAAGAGCTCTTGCCGCGGAGTTCAGCAAAGCCAAGGGAGGCAGCAGTAGGGGCAGGAACAGCGGACGAGGACGCATGAACGATGGCGGCAGTGGCAGCAGGCCTGGCGGCATCGGAAGAGCAACCCCTACTCGATACGATGCTCCTCCGACTCAGATGAGTGAGTCGACTCCTTGAGAGACCATTGTTCAATTTGCTAATCCTTGCAGACCGTCCTATGCCTTCTTCTTCGCGTCCTGTCTTCACGCAGCCGCAAGTCAATCGAGCCAGAGTCCAGCCTTCCGCCGTCACTCGTGTCGATCCCACTCTCGCGGGTTGGTTGGCAAACACGCCTCAGACTGGTCCAGCGACACCGATGACGCCCACGATGCCGACGATTCCCGCGAACACAGTGCCTGCTCGCTCTGACGCTCCGATGGAAATCGATCAGAAACTCGCCAGCTGGCTTACACCCCAGCTTAGCCCGGTTGCCGCTTCTCCCAAGGAGACTTCGACCAGCCGTGCCTCGTCAAGCATACCTGTCACCAAGATTGATGGCCCCGAGACATCGAAAGCCGCCGTTCCCGGAAATGCTCAAGCTGTGTTCCAATCCAACGCTCCTCCGCCTTCTCTGGAAAATGAGGCTGTCTTCCCTCCTGAGACGACTGTCCGTTCGAAGCCGAGTGGCTTAGGAAAGAGCTTGCGGATCGCTCACGAGGCAAAAGTCGTCAGGAAGCAGAATAATATGAGCGGAGTGGGAACTACTGTCAGTTCCAACTTGGATGCCAAAGCTTTCGCTCTTTTCGCCAAAGACATTGAGTTGGTGACACAGCCGCAGTCTAACAACAACGTACAGGCTCCTCTCCTTCATGAAACCGTTCACAACAAGCAATATGCTGAAGCCTCCTCCTCCACGAAGACTGAGACCTCTGCTGTTAAGTCAGAGCTCAAGTTCGGTTCCGTCGAATGGGCTCTGGCGCAGCTCGAAAGTGGCCGGGAACTTCCTGGCCACCATGAGTTCCACGCTCGCATGGCTCAAGAAGTCGGAAACATGTCTGGCGCTATGCCCGCCACTGATGCTCACTCCGAAATTATCAACAACACTCAGTCCCTCATTGAGCAGCAGGAGACAACCGACGAAAAGAAAACAGCGGAGCCTCAAATGAAGGAACCCTACTGCAACTGCCCTAAGAGAAGCCACCCAATTATTGGCTTGGCGGCTTCATGCTACAACACGGATTCTGACGGCGATCATGACCTCACTCGCATGAAAGGTGCGTCGGATGCAGTGAAGAACAGGTTCGCGGTCAACGTAATCCTCCACGAGCACTCGAACCCAGACTGTCCCAAGCTGCTTCAGGCTGCTGCCCAATTCCCTCTTCACTTCGGCGCCAGCCCTGCCATGGTAGATGACCCCGACGATCATCTCCAGGTCATCCAATGGAAGGACTCGGACGGCGTATCCGGTCCCTCGAGCAGTGTGCCCGTTCGGAATATCAATTCATCTGGCCATCAGAACAACTCGCCCGGCGCTTCGAACAGTTTGGCTGTCGCCTTCAACAACTCGTCCGGTCCTCCTTTGGCTGGTGCTCCAGTCCCACAGCCGTCTGTCCGCCGCCGAAGAGGCATCAACGAATCTATGTGGGCTTAGATCGTCATCGGGATGCATCTCTCACCGTCGCCAACTCTGGAATGTTTGAATCGTTGCTCCTCTATGATCGGGCAACAATTGCAAATCCTTTGAGGGGCACTACTTTGACAGGAAATGGACGCGATATGGATAGGCAAACTTCCGCAGCCGTATCCTCAGATTGTTGAAGTTGTGACAACATCTCTGATCTCTCTCAGCACTCTTTAATGATGCCTTATAGCGGCAAGACCTTGAGCTGCTACAGAGAAAGGGCATGGAGGACGCCACTAAGCATCGTCGTCGGATGTCGGAAGATGGTGGGGGTTCGACGAGGCAGAGAGAGTTCTTGATGATGAAGATGATGATGGAAGGTTGACTTTGATATTGGCTTTGGGGGTTTCTCAACTTGGGGAAGCGGAACGAGATATCTCGTACAGAAGCCGCCCTGTGCGTCTGGAGGTATTAGGTAGTCCGCCGCCCAGGTCACTTTGCTCAGGAATGATACCTCACAGGCCGTCTAGGTAGATAGTCAATCCACAGTTTCTCAAAATTCCATGAATGCCAGGGCTTGATTCAATATGAGACATAAAGGCACTACCAAAGGGATCATGATCGAACCTGAAGATGGCTCCGGTGTTCATGGGCGGTGTATGTAATATGTACGTGGTCTCTAAATGCCAAAGCCCGCAACACCCGTAAAAAGGTAACCCCTTTTTATCACTTTTTCCCATGTTTCCCAACTCCTTTTTAGATTTCGTTCGACTGATGCCTCAAACCGATTACACTTCATGCTCATCCTCATGCGCTATTAATCTCCTTTTCTAATAACTTGACACCTTCCCTAACTTTGGGCGAAAAGTGCCTCCGCAGAAGCTCGCCCTCCCACACCGTCGTCGCAAAGGGATTGCTTCCCTCGACGCTGTCGCTGAGGGCGTTGTAGTTGCCGTCGCCCTTGCGCTCCTCGGTACACCACAGCGCGGCAATCTTCTTGCCGTGGGTGTGTCCGACGTCTTGCATGAGCGCGAGCGCCGCCTGCGCCGACTTATCGGGCATGTGCAGCGCCGCGGACATGATTTGCTTGCTGAAGGCCGCGAGGCGCAGGGGCGGGACGGAGCGGATCTGGTAGGCTGGCAAGAGGACAGCCGTGAGGCAGCGCAGGAGGAGGACGGTGGTGGTTTGCAGGTTGACGCGGTTGTCGCGGGTGGCGGCGGCCTGGGCGGGGCGGATGTGGAGGGATTTGGAGGTGAGTTCGAGGTCCGGGTTGAGGGAGAGGGAAGGGAGGGAGGTGAAGAGGTGGGTTACGAAGTGGGAGAGGTCGAGGTGCAACGCGGAGCGGGAGTTGTGCGCGTCTTGGCCTGCGAGGAGGGCAAAGGCTGTGACTGTGCAGAGGAGGGCTTCGCGGCTCGTGTTGCGGGATGCGCCGCCGAGGTCGTCGTCATCGTCGTCGTCTTGTTCGTCTTGGTTCTCTCCGTCGTCGTCGTCGTCGTCCTCGCGGTTGGTGCCCTCTGCGTCCTCCTGAGCGTGGCGGATGAGATCTTTGAGGGCCTCCAGGAGATCGCCGAAGAAGTCCTGGTTGATGAGGTGGGCGTACTTGGCCAGGCCTTCGAGCACGGCGCCCATGAGCCACGGCACGCGCATCTTGAGGATGCGGAAGTAGGACGCAAAAACGAGCTTCAGCGTCTCGGACTGCATGCGCTCGCGCTCCTCATGGCTGACGAGGGCGTCGGCCTGCTCCATGTCCTTTTGGATGGCCCTCTGCTCCTTGAGCATCTTGCGCTCCTTCTTGGTGCGGAACTCCTTTTTGAAGTTCTTGCGTGACTGAGGCGGGGGGGCACCCGGGTCGCGCTCCCGGTCGACGCGGTCTTGCGAGGCCTTGCCCGCGAACTCGTCGAGCAGGCGCAGGTGGAGGAAGAGGTTGAGCACGCTCTCGTCGACGCCAAAGTTGCGGGCCTTCATCATCTTGGCGAGCAAGGAGACGGCCTCCATGGAGGGACGGCCCTCCTCGTCGTCGACGAAGAGCGTCTCGAGCGCGCGGCGGCACTTGTGAAAGTCGGCATCGATCTTGCGCTTGGAGAGCTTGCTGACGAGGATCTTCAGGAGGTCGTTGCGGAAGTTGAAGTGCGGGACGGCGTTGACGAGCGTGCAGGCGCACGAGATGGCGACGCTCGAGATGCTCTGCCCTGTTTTCCTCGTGGTCGGTATATCGGCCTTTGCCCACTTCGCGAGCTCCTTCACGTAGCCCTGGTATCCGGAGACGAGGGCCTGCTCAAAGGCGCGCAGCTTCCGGACCTCCTTGGAGAGCTTCTCGACGGGGGCGTCCTCGGCGACGGGCCGGATGCGGTAGCCCGGGATGACGTCCTTGTAGACGGCGAGCTGGGTGGCCAGCGCGAGCTTTTGAATGGCCTGGATGCGCGACTGGCCAATCTTTGCAATGGCCTTGAAGGCCGACACGTTTTCCTCTGGATCCTCGTTCAGCGCCATGGCAATCTTGGCGAGCTCCTCTTTGGCCTGGTGGATCTGGACGGGCTCGGGCAGGTCCGACTCCTCCTCTTCTTTCCTACGATCCTGGCGCAGACGTTCGTTGGCCGCCTCGGCGGTGGCCTCCTCGTCCTCACGGCCCTCAAGCCACTCGCCGTCACTCGCGACCGAGTCGGCATCGTCGTTGTTATCGTCGCCCTGCAGGGACCGGTACTGCTCGAGGCGGCCGTCGGCTGTCTTGATGGGCAAGCGGGTGCTCTCCTTCTTGTCCTTCTTCCCCTTGCGCGGGCGGCTCTCGTAGTCCTGCTCTAGGTTCCAGCCGGCAGCGCTCTTGAAGAAGGACTTTTGGATCTTCTTGGACGACTTGCCGGTGTGATCGTTTTCGTCGTCGGGCGGCGGCGTGAGCCTGCGGCGTTTTGAAGCTCTAGAAGACATTTTGGGACAACAGATTTGTTTGGAATATCAATCGGAAGGGATAGAACACTTCGAAAGGAGTTTGTTTTGTGGGATTTGCCGCTTCGCTGGTCTTTAGAATGCTCTCGTCCTCGCTGAAAGAGAGATTTCTCAATGTACGGTGGGATTGAGTTGGGGACCCTGGGACCGCCAACAGCGGGAGGAGGGACCATCGAGAACTTTTTAGTGGAGGTTTTGGCCATTGAGCCAATGGAAACTCCGGGACACCCTCAGACCGCCCGAAATTTTTTGGGTTTCTGCCGCTACTCCAACCTTTTTCGCATCGCGATGCACCTGCATCCCACCTTTCGGCAACGGCACCTCTATTGTGAAAGATCCTACCTATCCACCAACGCTCGCCGAGTCCCAATCCGATTACACCGATACCGAACCGAGCACATTCGAATCGAAATCAAAACACCACCAGAAAGCCCAAGATGCGTCCCCTCACAGAAAAAGAGACCGAGACCCTCTTCAACAAGCTGGCCAGCTACATGGGCAGCTCGCTGAAGAACCTCATCGCCCCGCTCGACAACGGTCCCGAGCCCGATCGTTACGTCTTCCGCATGATCAAGGATCGTGTCTACTATGTGCGCCTCTCTGTCGCCAATCTTGCGACCAGCATCGCCCGCGATAAGCTTCTCAGCATCGGTATCTGCCTCGGTATGTTCCTCTGCGCGTGCAAGGCCAACCCCAGTTCTCGGTCAAGTCTTTGTGTATATATGGACTAACCACCGCCCCTTTTTCGCCATATAGGAAAGTTCACAAAGACTGGCAAGTTCCGCCTGCACGTAACCGCTCTTCCCGTCCTCAGCGAGCACGCAAGATACAAGATTTGGGTCAAGGTACGTCAGACTTCAAAACCCCCCAATTCGTTCGATTGGAGTCCGCGAAAGGAAGCATGTACAGTGGGACAGACATGCTAAGAGGGAAAAAATCGTTCAGCCCAACGGAGAAATGCCCTTCCTGTACGGTGGCAACATCGTAAAGGCCCACGTCGGCCGCTGGTCCGACGACTGCCCCGAGCACCAGGGCGTCATCGTCTACGCCATGGACGACAAGCCCCTCGGCTTCGGCGTCACCGCCCGCTCCACGGCCGAGGCGCGCCGTCTCGATCCCACCGGTGTCGTCTGCTTCAGGCAGTCCGACGCCGGCGAGTACCTTCGTGACGAAGATACCCTCTTTGCGACGAACAGTTAGATGGGTCGGTCTTGTTATGAGATATTAGAAGAGGAGGGGTGTGGGGGGTCGTTGTGAGGTAATGGCTGTGGTGGTTGCGCTGCTGCTGCTGCTGCTCTCGATACCCTCTGGGTTTTCATGTTTGGCACATTTGGAACGGCGTTTTGGGTTCACCAAAAAAGAAGAGCTTGAAGAACGGCGGGGCATTTTCTACATGGCGTTTTACTGTGATTGTTGGTCATGGGCAATCTTGATCGTTTTACTTTTGGGGGGAAGAATTCGCAGTTAGCTGTTGTTAGCTTACGGCTCTCCAGGATTTGGGTCTGCGAAGACCTGCTGGCTGTCTAGCATATATTGCGAAATTTCATCGACTGCCACATCATGTTTTTTTGCAAGAAGTTTGGAGAAGGCAATGAGCCTCATATGCGATGGCTTGTTAATGACGTTGATATTCTTACGGTCAGTAGCGTCGGCTAGGACCTTGATGATTTACTTGCCTTGTACTATGCGGTCCCTTGATATCGAGTTCGAAAACAGATTCTATAGCTGTGAGTATGTCTACTTCAGCGCAGATTTGGACTATTAAATCTGATGGTCAACACTGCCCTAGAGTTGGCTTGCCGATCCCGGTTCTACCTTCGCAAGGATTATCAAGTAAACACTCGTATGCAATCTTAATGAATTCATAGTTGGCAATTGGGAATAAGGGCACCATCTCTGTTGTGAATGAGCTTTTAGTTATCTTCTTTTATTGGATATCATAGATATGCCTGGTATATAGAGAGAGAGAGAGATTGAAAACATTAAATCATGCTGTATCCGTGACGATGCTCGTCATCATCGAGACCAGATGGAAGGAAAGAATGAGTAAAAGACCCATCCAGAACGCTATCAACAGTCTATACCTCCGTGGAGGACCTTCTGCCAAATTAAACTCCGTCTATAGATCCCATTTCTAAGATAAAGTGAATGGTATGTTCATTAAATGGTCGCGTAAAATGAGTGCCGGTTTAGAAGGTGAACTTCATCAAAGCGGGGTTGAGGAGTACCGGAAGGCAGAAGTGCGAAGTGATGGAGATAGCCACGGGGAAGATGGTCGCAAAGTAGCGAATCTGCCACTGGACGGGGAAGACGTAGTATCCGCAGACGATGAGAGCGATTCCCAGAGCTGTGAAGATGAACGTGCCCGCGAAGCTCTTGATGATCTTGGGGATCTCCTCCATGAAGTTGCAGTTCTCGACTTCCTTGGAAGTGGCGCCCCACTGGATGTCAATCTCGAAGAAATGGCAGAGCAAAGCCTTGGAGACGTGGAGCGAAATGCCGCCCAGGAAGATGGTGAACACAGGCATCCACTTGAAGTTGTCCCAGACTACATATGAAAAGATTAGCTGTCTGGTGTCGATGCAGAAGAAGAGAGGGAAACTTACGGGCTCCAAGGAGAGACTTCTGGCCAAGTCTGTACCTGAGCACAGCCAAGGCAACGTTTCCAGCGAGAGGGAAGACGACGATGATGGAGAAGAAGATAGCGAACGAATCGAGGTAGTACTTGTCGTAGTAACCAAAGAACCATCCAGTCAGGAAGTAGTTCATCAAGGTAAGGATCCATGATGCTCCGATAGCGTAGTAGGTGCCGATGTAGGACAGAATCGTAACTTTCCTGTAAAAGGCGATGTTGGAGAAGACAAACCGTCTGAAGAGGGGCGTGAAGGGGCCACGAGTAAGCCAGAAACGGAAGGGGTGGAACAGCAGCTCGTTGCATCCGTAGGCGTACTTCTCCCAGCGGGCCAACTCGTCGTAGACAGTGAGGGAGACACCCTCCTTGAAGCCATCACCGGTGTAGGCACCATAACGGATAGAGTAACCGGAAGTCTGCAGACGCAAAGCCATATCGAAATCCTCGGAGACGTGAGACTCAGACCAGAACTTCTCGTAGCCATCCTCCATGTAGGAAGCAGCATCTTGGAGAGCAGACCAGCGGAGGATAGCGTTGTGACCGACGAAGGGCGAGATATCACCGTTGGCGACGGCAAAGGTAATCATAGTGTAAATCATCTGCGTGAACCATGTGACACTGTGAAAAGAGATTAGCTGGTGTGCGTATGGAATGATCACTCGAATCAACTTACGCCTTCTCGAAGAAAGAGTCGGAAACCTGCATGACACCGGAGGTGTACTGAATGATGGCAACCTCGGGAGAAGCCTCCATCTCGCTAACGGCATCCAAAAAGCAGTCGCGGGGAACACGGGTGTCAGAGTCGATAAGAAGGATGTAGTCACCCATGCGGATGTTGCCCTCAGCCCACGTTCGGCCCTCAGACTCCTCGAGAACCTCAGCAAGAGCTTGCTCGTAGGCTTGATCCTCACTATCCTGGCTCCATCTGCTTCCGCGGTTGATCTGCTTGAGCTTCTCCTCAACCCTGTTGCTAGTCATCAGGGCGTAGTTCATGTTGGAGGCCTTCTTGAATCTGCCTCTGCGGATGAAAGGCTGAACGGTGGGGTCTGAAGGCTTGGGGTTGTGGCCGGGGCGAGCAACCCATCCCATGTTGTGCTCCTCATAGAACTCCCTACGGGCCGAGGCTTCGTCCTCGCTGATGAGCTGCATACCGTCGTCGTTGACAAAGATGCTGGCAGAGCCACCCTGCATCTCGTAGGTGGAGATAGCAGTCTTGAGAGAGAGAACCGTGGGCTTGATGACAGCGTTCAGGCCCTCCTTATAGACGGGCATCTGGATGGTGACGTGGGGAAGCTCGCCACGGTGAGGGCCAAGGCGACGCGGCGCCTTACCAGAGTAGTTCTTGGAGTTTGCGTGAACCGACGAGATGGGACCGAGGATCTGGAAGATATTTCCGGAAATAGACAAGAAGAAGAACTTGTGGTGCGTTAGTTCATGACAATCAGGTAATTCAGATTCGCAATACTCACGAGACTGATGAAAAGCGTAAGCGGGGTAACGGCCAGGAGTGCCCAGCGCGTGTAGCTGCCGTCGATGGTGGACTCCAGAGCCAGATTACGGTAACCGAGACCCAAGCACGCCACAGACAAGCAAAGCGCCGCCGAAACCATGATAGAACTGGTGAGTCGGACTGGTCTGACCTCAGCCTTGAGGGCTTCCTCAAGCGCGGCAGGCGAGAGTTCCTCAACGTTGACGCCGGCCTGCTTCTCGTTCTTCTCGTCGCCATCCTCCTCATCACCTCCCTCGTTACGCCAGATGTAGGAGATGATCATGTGCTCCAGGCTCTCTGCGCGGGCATGCAGTCTGTTGGCATCATCATCCCAGACGGTGAGCAGGGGAGGGTCGAGAACGAAGGCTGCAAAGTGATGCTTCTGACATCTGGGCAGATCGGTCATCCTCTGGAGGACTTGAAGCTGTAAGCCTCCAGCGAGAGGAATTGAGTTCAAGGGTTCGCCGCTGTTCAGGAGTCCGTGAATGATGGACTGGATAACAGGTGTGTTGACGGTCATGGCACACTAAGCAGGTGGTTAACTTGGAAACTTGGCTACTATGACGAGTGCCTGTGAGTACTTACGCTGACATTCAGCTGGGTGACCATATCGAAGAAACCATTGGGTACAGTGGATAGCTGAGGAGGAGCGCAGACATAATCGTTCCGACCCTTCTTGAGAACAACACCCTCACCCAAGTTCCACGCCGAAGCGTACATCTTCCTGAGCTGGTCCTGGTAGATGCTGTGGACAGTGACATCTGCCCTGAGGTCGATGATACTGCTAGCATGCTTGTCCCTCATACCGGCAGTGAGCGCCAAGCTCACTGTCGACTGTCGAGCGGATGTTCTGGCGCTGTGTGTCCGGTAAGGAGCCGGTCTCTCGGCCGCCTGCGGCTTCGGCTGCGGTGCAATCGGTTGCAAAGTAGTCGGCTTCGACGGTTCGGCCTCGGTTTGGCCCGACGCCTGGTCGGGCGCGAAGTATGTCTTGAAAGCCTTCATCTTGTGGAGACTGTGAAACGAACGAACCACAAACTGGTCAAACCACTTCCCGCCTTGAGGTGAAGAGAGAACAGGATGGTTGATTGTGAGCGAATGGAATGAGTGTTGGTCAGGGTAACCAGTAGCTTAGGGGGACGGGAAATCGGTTCAAGATATGTGAGACGGGACCATAGTAGAGACTCTGCAAGTGCGGAGGGCATCCATCCTGGGGACAAAGGTCTAGTCAAGCCGCATACACGGGGGCACCGGCAGCTGAGAGCAATATTATCTGGTCTAGCTGAGTACGCCAGGAGCGATATGGGCGGCCATGGACGCCTCCAATGCGGCAATGAAAGGCGTTAGTCAAGGATCGTATCGAGGAGGGGGGGACAAACAACGGTTGGCCTCGCCAGCACTCGCCGGTCGACCACGCACGCAAACCTGGGTTCCACAAGCCTAAGTCGTCCGTTCAAGACGGACTCCTAGCTGAGATGGGACTGGTGACAAGCGAAATGGTTCCTGACTTTGGTGCTCGAAAAGCTGGCGCCACCCGTGCGTTGGGTGGAAACCCGGTAGTCAGGTACAAAGAAGGAGAGAAGCTTTCCCCCATCGTGAGGGGGTAGCGTGGATGGAGGCGACAAAGGAGAGTCGAGGCCTTATCGCACAAACGATGGCTCTCCAAGCGTTGCATGGCCAAGCCGTTAGACTGAGAAACAGCCATAAACACCCCTGCGAAGGCAAAGGTGTGCTAGCTCATCGGCGTTGCCTTGGTCAAGTGCCATCATGATGATGATGCCGATCTGGAATAGGCGAGTTGATTACAGGCCACTGGCCAAGCGGGACGACACGGGAAGATCGCGAAAAAGTTCTTCTCATCAAGCCGGGAGACTGCCTGTGAACTGACACCGGCAACGACAGTGTTGATCAGGGCACTCGCCCACGCCGGAGACACGATAGTCGAAGCCGGCCAGAGAAAACCCCGGCGATTTTGGTGATCAACAACATGCTACCAAAACAAAAGGTTAGAGACAGAAGAACGGCGGATGATGGGGCAGTCTAGCTCAGGAACGACCAGAGCCGTCCTGACTTAGCGTGGTCTAAATCGGCCATCTCCTGAGGCTCTAGACTGTGCTTTCAAGGAGGTCGTGTAAGCAGAGAAGCGCAAGACAGATAGCTGATATCAACAGCCGAGAGAGGAAAAGGCCTTTTTCCAGTCCTTTCCTGACCAAGCTTAGCCTTGCCGCAAAGCAAGCCTCCGAGAGGTCTTTGACCATTGAAAACCTCCGCTCGTCTACTTGGCTTGCGCCGGCCAAGTTGGTTGTGGGCGCTAAAATTGGCATACCGCAAGCTGCAGGACAATTGATTTTTTGGCCTCTAGCTACTTTCGTCCCAGAACCCTGGTCACGGCAAGCTGGCAGGGCCTTCCGAGGTCTTGGTAACCTTATTCGTTGACCACTTGGGCGAGCAACCCTGGGATTGCGAGGGTATCCCACTTTTGGGAGAGACATAACGCTGACCGGGCCGAGTGTCTCTCTACGCAGTAGGTTTCCCGTTGTCTCTGCGTCGTGGGTGGGGGGACGCTCGTACAATAAGAGCGATCTTCAGACCGAGTCCTCACATAAGGTTTGTGTGTTTTGGCTCTAGAATAAGGTATCGGTCTTTTCGAGGAAGTAGAAGGGCGGTTGGATGCCTACATCTAAGATTGGTGGGCATTCACAGTTCTCCGCTTGGCACTAGCCACGGTGAAGGTTGTGAGCGGTGGTGAAAAATCACGTATTGGGGCCGACCTGAAGCACACCTCTGGCGGGGTGGAGGTGGATTCTTGCCTCGTTAACCCCAAAGGAGTTGGCTTCCCGTTGTTACTTGCTTTTTGGGAGCAATACGGTGTTTTCCACGAAGGCATGCAACAATGTTTCGGGAATGGTGTGCTCTCAGTCATTGTCTCGTCCGAGAGCCATGCATGACGGTAACTTGCAGAATGACTGGAGAGGATTTGGGCGTAAGACGGGAAACCACCGTCATCCCATGTAGCGGCGAGGTTCGGGCGGAATTGTCAATATGGGATGATTGAGATGAGATGGCTAGAGATTAGGTGGGCGAGAGTGGCTTGCTGAACCTGTGACATTGCCTGGTCCTGCCGATTTCCAGGGGTGGTATGGCGTACAAAAAGTGTTAGTGTGTAAGTATTCCATAGACCAGGCCCATTCCATGCACGTCGTAGATAGATGTGTTGGTCGTACAATGGTGGCTGAAGGAAGCCGGCAGAGGCAGACGATGGAACCCGATTGAAAGAGGGTGGAGGAGGGACGGGAAAGCTAGGCAAGCTGGCACGTTGGCTCGTTGGCACGTTGGTAGGCAAGCTGGCACGCCGCCCAAGGTGATGATGATGGCGATACATGCAGATTGCAAGGCAGCGGCAGCGCAGTCACGGATGGCGGCAGATCCTGGATGTCGTTTCTGCATTTGGTTAGATGAGGTTGTGTCTTGAGGTGGTGTCTTGGTTGCTTCGGTGGCACCCTTCCACCGGCACCTTCCCTCCCGCCTGTGCCTTGCAGAAACGAGCATGTCATTACACGTATAGCTGCTCATTGTGTTGTTTAGCTGCGTACTCATTGCCGTGAAGAAGTCCCATTGGATGACGTGATACAGAGCATATGCACTTTGAACGGCATATTCGCATATCCGCAACGTCCTATCGGGCTCTTCGGGGAGCGGCCGCCGTGTACCTCAGGTAGGTAGGTAAGCTGTGTTACTGGTCCTTTTCGCCTCGGGTCACGACAATCAAACATTCGAAATCTCTCGCCCGCAACACCCACTGCAACGCTGCAGATACCATGTGGCTGCATACGACTATCTTGCTTTTCTAGGCACCAGGCTCGACTGTGATACGTTCAAATCTCGACTCTCAGCTACTTTTGTGCTGCAATGCTGCACAATGGAGAATATTGGTCTGAAGTTCCCAACGTCTGGTCGCGCCGATTTCCATTCATCCCGACCGTGGCGCTTTTTCGGTCTTTCCCATGACCTCAGCTACTTCAAATCCACTTGGGTATCATCGCCTCATCTTTCGACTTGGGTCTATGCATTCGTTTCGCCATCCCGGCCAAATTCTGCGCTAGAGGCCTGAGCAGTCCGAACAGGCTGAACAATGGGTGCGGTGAATCCCAACAAAGACGCGAGTCAATTTGACTAGAAAGCCTCCATAACGCTGAATCTGCTGAAAGGAATCAAGAAACTCAAGTGTCGGTCTGCTGCCCCGAATCAGTCAAGTCTCTGGATTCTCTTTTTGATCGACACTGCCCAGGACGCGGTCTTGTTGCCGGCGTCCGTTGTGTGCTGCTTAACAATGGATGGCAGATCTCTCAGCCCAGCGGTTAAACGAATAGTTTCTGTCTCAATTCGCGAGCAAAGACTATTCAACACATGCTGGCTTCAGCTCTCAACGCATCATCTCTATCAAATTGACGATGAACGTGGCAATTGCATTCTTTTCGCGTAGCGAGCCCTAATACCGGTCAACCTTATGCATCAAGTTCAGCTGTCGGCGTGTCTGAACTCTGTACTGCCTATCTAGCCAACCCCTGAGCCTGCGCAGATCCCGTTTTCGACTATTGCCATCCCGCATACAATTTTCCCGGTTCACGATATCTCCGCCCCAGAACTGTCCAATCGAATCCTTGCAACGCCCCGTCTCGCCAACCTTACGAACTCATGGTTTTCAGCCAGAGCTGGGTTGCCGTCCAGTTGTTCAGGACATCGTGAAAGATTGCAAGGGTTGTGGCCCTGAACTCTCCAGAGCAGCCTTCGCCCTTTCAGACCTTAGCTAGTCCCACGTCGGACTGCGTCGAAAGGTCGAGACCAGGCTCGCGGCATCTGGCAGCGCTGTGACCAACATCGCGAACGCCGGCAGAAACTTCGAAAAGTGGAAGGCCCTTATTCACTAGTGTCCCTTTCTTTTTTACGCCCAGGACTGCTGGACCATTGCTCTTCCCGAGAGAACCTACCTTGGCATACGCAACATGAATCTACTGAAATGTCTTCATCTCGGGGGAGATGTCGAATAGCATTGTGACAAACAGGCAAATAGGGCGCACGACTGTAAGGAAGAATTCTCTTGTTGGCTACTGCAGGCAAAGACGACTTCATCACATTGATAATGCAGCCGCCCAGATGAGTTGGATTCGTCCAGCTCGTCGCAGCCTGGTCCCGCTTTCTGTGACCATCCGATCTGGATTGTCGATATCACATTGACTTTGTCAAATGATAAGACTCTGGTCACTTTAGCAGCTCCTTTCCCGCCTCGGCCTGCATGGGCCAGTCACGATTCTATTCTAGGTTGTTACCAGACCCCTCGAATCAGCAAGAGACACGATGAAAACGGCGAAAAGCAACCTTGCATCTGAACAAAGTGTCGACTCTCGAGATGGGACTTTGACAGCTGGCTGAATCATCCGTCGCAACGTCGCGGGGGCATCGGATCAACAAAGCGCTCACGTCTTAAACAGTGCCGTTCGCTGTATTCTACGAGAGAAAACACGGCAACATCTCCATATCCGGAAAGGCCAGCTGAAAAGACAGCCGCACTGGAAGAAATTTTGCACTTTTAGATTTTCGCAGAGGCTCCTCAGGAGGATCGAATTTACCCCTGAAAAGCCTCTATTTTGGCGCCAAGACTTCAGCTGTCAGCCATCCGCGAGACTGGCGCGGGGCTCGGACCTTGGACCTTGCCACGCGCCGAGAGCACGCTATCGAAATTCGAAGACGACCTATGGTCAAATTCGGGACATCGAATCTGTCAGGCAAGCCACGCGACGAGAATAGCCGGGCTCATTAGATGCGTACGAAGCCTTTCCCACGGTCCCGGGATCGCATCGTAGGACCCTTGAAACTAGGTTGCATTCGGTGAAGTCGAGCAAGAGTGTCTTGTTTCATTGTCTATTCACTTGTCTCTCGTCCCCAGCTTCCCAGCCCTATCTTGAGCAAACGCTTCCTTTTCGTCGGATTCTGACGAATTAGATTTCTCAGTTGTCAACGTCTGATCTCGCATTTTGCCTACCTATCTATTCTTGGTCTCGTCTACGATGGTCAAGTGGCTATCAGACAAAAACACCCGAATAATCAGGCAAAGTTGCCTAGATACGGTTTGGACAAGGCTAAGATTAGTAGAGATGGTCTCGCAAGCGCTGCGAGATGCCACGGGAGCAAGACCACGAGAAGTCTGCAAGTGTCTTTGGCATGTGGTAATTCTCTCGTGGTTGATTACTTCTATTCGGCGTCAGCTTGACAAAGTACATCTGAAGTTACTGAACATCGTACTTCTATCACAGAACTTTACATTTCAAAAGTCGTTTCTATCAGGAGAATGAGACGGTAACAGTAATTCAAGTGTATTTACGATTAGGCTAGCCAGCCTCTGAAATGAACTCTCAAATGCCAATCATTCCGGGGCGAGAGAAGGCAGAGCGATTCTATTTAGTAAGAGCAATCTTCTTCATCTCCTCAAAGTTGGGAAGGCCGAGTCCCGTCACGGGATCCCAACCCTGAGTGCCGTTCCATGTCGCAAAGGGAATCACACCGGAGCCCTGCAACGGCTTGCCCGACTGCAAATCCGTACCTCCGCAACCCTGGGCGACGCCGGTCGTGACATCGGTGAGGCCCTTGAAGCCTCTCTTGTACAGCCACGGATTCATGAAGCCCATAGTCGGCTGTCCGGCACGGATTCTAGCGTCGTTGAGGAGTCCGACGAGGCCGGCCATCAACGGGGCAGAAGCTGATGTGCCACCGGTTCCAACGAGCTTGTTGGCGTTAACGATGGCGAACGGGGGGCTGGCAGAGTGGGCTGCGATATCAGGGAACCCGCGGCCGGTGAAGTTGGCAAAGGGCTGGTAGTACGCCTTCACGTCAGCGGGGATGCCGGTCTGGAGGTACTGGGCCACCATCGTCTCCTGGTACCACGCCTGCTTGAAGTAGTTGCTGAAGCCGCTGCCGGACGCCACCCACGTGGTCTCGGGCCCGAATGCCTGGGTCCCGCCGACGGCGGTGATGTACGGGCACGTCGCGGGGAACTGCGGCGTGAACTGCGGTTGGTTGCTGCCGTCGTTGGCGCGGCACGGCGCGCCGACGCCCGTGTCGCCGCTGGACTCGAGGACGCTGACGCCGCGCAGGCCCATCATACCGATGAGATTGCACACGCGCGTGGCGTACTCGATGGGGACGGTCTGCTCGTCGTCGCCGTATGAGACGGAGAGCACCTGCGGGATCTTCTCGTTCTCCTGCGTCATCATGAACTGGTAAAAGTCGAGGAATGGCTCGTTCTGGTTGTCTGCCTGCGTCGGTGTGCGAAGGTTGGGGACCAGGGGCGGCTTGCCGCCTGTGAGGTACTGCGTGATCGGGAGGGTCTTGACGGCGGCGGCCATGACCTGGGCGTCGAGGTTGGCCTCACCGATGGCGCCCTTGGGGTCCTGGTGATCTTGCCCGCCGTTGACGAGAACGCTGGTGAACTTTTGAGCTGGCAGCTGGAACCTGCCCAGGAAAGCCGTGAGGTCGTCCTGGCGGGCGGACTGGTTGAGGAAACTGGCGAAGCCGACGCGGCTGCCTGCCGCCGGGTCGGCCTGGTAGGCGCCGTAGTTGTAGGCCAGCTCGAAGCACGCCGGTGTGAAGACCTTAGAGCAGTTGGCGGTCGCGCTGGGCCCGGTGCCCTGTCTGCGAGAGAGCGGCGCGGGCATCTGTGGCAGCTGGGCGTTTGTGAAGGCTGGGTCGGACTTCATGTTGCCAAAGTACGTCGTGGGCGTCACCAGCTCAATGTGCTCCGTCATCGCGTTCGGGAGGGAGTACTCGGTCGTCCGCAGCTTCATGGTGCCCTGGACGTCATAGTACGCAAAGGTGGCGCCGAGCATCTTGTTCGCGGTGCCGACGTTTGTCGCAAAGTTGACGAAGCGGCCGTTGTCCGTGTACGAGACGTCTGTGACGTTCTCGTTGGCGAGCCAGGTCTGGATGGCCTTGACTGAGGCCTCGGCTGGCTTGAACATGTCGTTGACCTGAGCCGTCGTCAGGTACTTACCGTAGTTAGGACTGTCCGGATCGGAGACGTCCCTGAGCATGGGTTCCAGCTTGTCGATATTTTGCAACTTGATGCCGATTTGGAGGTTGATCTGCTGGTCGTCTGCGGCCATGTTTGTCATCTGGACACCGTTGGCGAGCGCGGCTGCCCTGGACATGAGGCGGGCTTCGATGCCGGTGAAGGCGGCCGCTAGGGCCAAAAGGGCTTTGAGAGGAGCCATCCTGGTTGGCCTTCCTTGTCTCTTTTGCTATGAAGGGCACGAAGACGGGTTGATGATATTATCGGCGCCGTTCGTTCGTGTCTCGCAGAGGTCCGAACGTAAGAGAGCGCGGCGGGGGAAGAAGAACAAACCAGATAGCCCAGCTATGGAGGGAAGGGGAATGAGAAGCACATGCGGATTACAGGACCAGTTTGTATAACGATCTGAGAAAACGCAAGAAGAGCCGATTGGGACGAAAACGATCACGAGTCAACAGAGAGGGATTCAGGTCCTACCATACGGAAGTGCCCGTCTCGCCAGGGAACACTTCTCGGCCAGCCATCGAAAGGTTCCCCCTTAGCGCCGGGAACTGAATCTCCCCTCGAAGAACTTAATGCTTCAACTAGGACAGGTGCGACAGTTGTGACAGAACTTGTCGTAGGATCTTCGCGGCGGAGGCCTTCTTCGTCCCAACATTTTGCTCGCGTTTTGATCCCACTTAAGGTTACAGGTTTCCAAAACAATTGCAAATCCGCACGTTTCAACACACGAACCCTACCCCTTACCTGTCCAGTGCCGCCTTCGCAACTTGCCGGCGGAAAGACTAATAACTAGTCATGGTCCATGGAGAAGTGTAATGCAGGAACAATTAACCTTCTTTCGACGAACAATACACAAATTCTCACTCGGTCGTCGTATGCTATCTCGTTTGCGGTCTGCCATCCTCAAGCCTCATGATCTACTCGCTCCTGGGTTCGAGCTTGTGTTTGATTAACTCTGTCAGTGTAGACAGTAGAGCAGCATCTAATGCCAGCACAAGGTCTCTTGGAATATGATTTGTCGATCATCCGCCCTGCGTCGTGATTGGTGTTTCTTTCGCTTTACTCTCCGCTGTTCTAGTCCATGGCTAGAAGCAGCTTTCCCTGCAATCTGTGGGGGTGGAGGATGAACCGATCGCCAGTGTGATGTTCAAAACAAGCCAAGAGAGAACATGACAAGAGGTTGCATCTCTTGGCGATTCAAAAAAGCTTGATGCCCGTTACCGACTACCGAAAAACATCCCCGCAAATCGTCAGTGATAAGCAATCGTGCCGCTCTCTAGTCCGTCGATCACGTTCATGTCAGACGCGCGTATAGTCTCGTTCGAGAACACATCACCTAACTATGGCTCCGCCCGCAGATATCAAAAACCCAATGTCCAGCGAGTTTACGAAAACCTTTCTTCATTCTCATTCTAGCGAGTTTAATTGCGATTTCTTCGGCGCTTGTTTGGGAACATGGTGAGTTGCGAAGCCCAAGGGTGGCCTTGCGGAAAATGCAACTCGCGAGTCCGAGCTATACTCCTTTGATGCCAACCCTTTTCCTTGTTCCTCGACACTTTTCATCAATGAGTAACAGGCAAGACAATGGACATTGTGAAGTCATCTTCTCTTTGAAACTTCACAATTCTGAGTGCTTAGTGCGGTTTCGATGAATTCTTTGTCTAGGCTCATTTCATTTCCCCATTCATCTCTGCTAAATTACACATTATTCCATAAACATTTCGGTCAGGGGTCGAAGAAACCATCTCAACTTCCACAACATGAGGCGGTACTAAAACACGACAGAAAGTTCTTCCGACCGAGCGCCCTCACGACGAACCAGTACAACTTTCTAAAAAGGGTACAGGGGACTGACACAACACCATCAGGACCAACACTCTGTCCCGCTATGACAACCCGTCTGTGCGTCTCGAGATCGTTGCCGTCGCGATGAATTCAAATTGATTCACAGGAGGCACATAGGGAGCCACTGGTGGAAGAGGATGGGCATCCGGGATGACAATATTCACCAGAGCCTTTCTCCCGTCATACGGCGGCTTGAAGTATCTGCACGATGTCGATAATTTTCAACTCGTCAGCCAGACGAGCTGAGAAACAAAACTCTGAAATGACTTGCGAGTACGAAGGCAAGGTTTGGCCGGATACAAACTCACCGCGTGTCCCTGTAAAAGTGGTTGACGTAGAGTTCAAAGTTCGAGGCGGAACGAAACTTTGCCACCCTGAACTGGAAGGCGTCTGAACCGGCGCTCCAGCAGAGGACGCCGTTGCTGGGGTAGTTATTATCCGGGCCCTGGTTTGGAGTGATGCCGTCCCATTGCCAGGCCGTGCCGCAATGTGCTCCGCTGACTTCCACGACGTCTTCCGTGTTGAAATCGTAAACGTCGACTAGGTAGGGTAGGCGGCCGCCCCAGAAGTTAGTCTTGAAGGAATGCGTGGCACCAGTCCAGGCCAAGCGTTGCGCCGGTACGGTTTTGATGATCAACCGGACTTGAATACTACTCACATTTGAGAGTGCAAGTGTATCGCTGGTCTCCGTCCTGTTTACGGCAGACGGACTCGAGGTTGCTGAGTGTGAAGTCTTTCCATGGATACCGGAACTTGGCAGCTTCCTGTGCCTCTAGTACTGGCAATGCTGACACGAAAGAGTGCAAAGACAACAGCGGAAGCAATCTGAGGAATCTCATGATGAGCGTTCAAAGGGATTTCAAGAATAAATAACCTGGCTTGCTGAGAGATAGGTCAAGAGCTTTACAATATCGTTAACTCAAATAGATGCCACTCGACCTTTGGAACTAGACACAGGATCGATGCGAGTCCTTGGAAGAGCTTTATAGAATCTCGGGGAGACAGCATGTGACGGTTTCGCTGGTCTTCACGGTGGTAGCATGTCATATGCCCAGACCGCCCTTGACCAGGTTGCCATCAAAGACGGATCATGATGCAAGCAACCGACGGTATGCTCACGCGGCCCGGTGCGAGCATCCGCGGTTGTGCGTGGTCATACACCATGGCGATTGTGGATTATACGAGCTATCAACCGTGGCCAGATAAAGCTGGCAGTACGGTCAGGAATGACGAATGCGGAAGGTACAGATATGATGGGATGTGCCTGAACACATCCGGATCGCTGCTCATCTTAGGCCTCAGTCATACAGTTGCTCAAGGCAAAACAGGTCTAGCAAGTAATAAGAGCTACCGACGTTCGACAGAAGTTACGTAGTCCACAAGAAGCCACTCGTGACAGCCCTTGCGATCAAAAATCAACCATGGCTTATAATGTCCAATTGCTGATGTGGTCAAAGTAAGGCGGCAGAGGGGACAGAAAGAGGAACCCTGACCTTCAACACAAATGAGGACTACAAGAATCCCAATGACCACATTGTACCGCGCAGGAATTTGATGGCCTTGTCACTTGTCATGTCCGCTCGGCCCGCATACACTATTGCCTTCCATTCAGCGGGAAATCTTCAATTTTATGTACCAGGCTGAGCCGGTTCTGATCGTACATCCTCCATAGAATACCACGCGTCCTCGACTAAGGGACACTGACGTATCAAATCACATATAAGCAACGGCAGATCACAGATGATGTTTCCTGGTGCTACCGGGAACGGCAAATTGCCTCTCTACCTCTACTGTGAAACTTCGTCTAGACAGCGGAAGAGATGCCGCAGACAGCTGTTTGCTTGATACACGCTCTTTCCCTCGTCCCACCTCTGATAATTCACGGAACATCGGCACTCCAACAAGAAGCATATCCAGCCTCCTGGAAATGTAAGCTAGTAGCGTGATCAAATGCAGCCATCCAGCTGACGATGCAGCGCCCTTGAGCCGGAACGAGCGAGCTACGGAGCCGAATTTGGCCATCCATTCCTTTCCAGACAGATCTTGTAACTCCAGCTGCAGAGCAGTAAGCCAAAAGCCTTGCCGTTCTGGTAGCCAACGCATCTTTGACGTGATACCGCTTATAGGCTTTTAGAGCTGTTATCGGGGGTCGCTTGATGATTCCCCTTCCAGTATGGGAGGCAGCGATCGAGCGGTGAGATTTTTGTTCAGACATCCAATAGATATCCGAGGCTGGTTCTGGCAATTCTTGTGGTGTTTCCATTGTCGATCTCCGAGGTGAAGCCGTTGGAAGGCAGCGCAGCTGTCGCTAACTTGGCATTTGACTGGTTGCCCCACGGCTTGTAGTCGAAAGACAGGACAACACGTTTAGTGGCATATGATACTCTGATAACCAAGGCTAAAGATAACAGTCTCGCAGCACTCACACCGCTCTTCACACAGCTACGCTGACTATACGATTCTCAGTACAATGAAGCGATCACAGCGTTTTGTGCAGAGCACTCGTGTCACCGGTTCATGTAACTGCTCAGGAAGAACAGCCTGGGTAACTAAGCTTCGTGTTGCCAGCCCACGACGTAACCAGGATTGATCTTGAAAACCCCAACAGGACCTATTGCCACGAGGACTGTAGGTCGGACGGTGGAATCTAGGCACAGACTAGTCTCTTTGACGGCTCCACCTGTGACAGGCAAACGACAGACGGCGTTGCTGGTGTTGAGTGTCTTGAAGCAACGACTTGGCAAAGGTTAAACAGACCTTTCACACAATAAGGCACGCATTTGGCCTTGGGTTCTACCGGTCTCTAAGTGAATTGAGGACTTGTTTTGGCAGCTGAGATGAGACGTAGACAGCATTACCAAGGCTTGCACATTCTTGACACAGTCGACGACTTCGTTATGGTCCGGCTTCTGGTAGACGGCTCAACGGAGATGGGTCATAACCGTCAGTGGAAAGACCTCCTCGAAACTTCGAATCTCGACACCATGATCTCAAACCATAGTCCACTACTTTAAACATCATATCCTGGAATGTTAGAAAATGATTGTATCTTAATCATTATCCCACCCTAGCCAACGGCGGTGTATGAGTTCTTGGTTCGACATTTTTCCACGAGAACTCTGCTGGATTGTGTGGAAAGCCAGATCTGCAAATTGATCGTAATAACGTCTCATTACGTGGCAAAGGATCGCAGCGCAACCAGCGACCAGCCGTGTGTTATCTTACCGCGGGACACCTGAAAACAGACTGGGAAAGCTGTTCTCAAACACATGAGCTGCCAAATGTTCTCCAGAAAACAATAGGGAATAACTACCGATACATACCTTGAGACGGAAACAACGATACCTAATCATTTTTTGAGTGCGTCCGACTAACGATTTTCTATGTAATCCTTTCAGAGTCACTGGTCCTGCCTCTATCGATCTGGGCCAAGGGCGACCATGAGTCGCGAACGTGCTTGTGATGGCAAAATTGTGAAGTCAGGAGGCAAGCTTAGTTAAATGAAACGACCTCGAGGGTTTCATTGTCATGTTAATACATATATTCCGTCAATCTTCTGAGTTTGAGGCTCCTTGCGTCTTCTTCTCTAAGTCAGTCATTGTCTCCTCATACTTACTGAAAGAGCCAATTCTAACGACAAAAGCTAGTGATTTGACCATCACTTGGATATCACGTCCTATGGTTTGAATATGAGTCTTCGCCATATCTAGCCCGAGATGACGGGCCTGCATTTTAATTGCAGTAATCCAGAACTGATGTTGTTGATCATTTTTCCTCAATTTACCCCAAAGACTGGCCCTTCCCCACAGGCCCCCTCGAAATGATCAACTCTGTAGTGATGGCCTTCCCAGCCCACTACCAACCACGGTCCTCGATCATCGAATCATCCGCATCATGAACCTCTGCCGAGCCACAAATATTATCAATACCCTGAGAGCCGTCCCATTGCAATGCCAGAAGATACAGCACGGAAGATTGATCACCTGAAACGACTCAAAGCAGACCGGATACAAGGCTGTCATGTGATGGCCCGCATCGTACATGTCTCAACATACAATCACACGTCCTGGACAGGGCCGAGTCTCGAATCGCGGATGGCCGGCTCCGCTGACTTATAGTGTCTGCCGGGGCCGCTGAGTAAACCGCGGGCCGCGGACCACGGAGACCCAGATGGGACGGAACCGCAGGCGTGCCGAGGAGGACCCCTCGGTCCCAAGTACCAGAGTGATGTTCTGGGCTACAGACAATCATCATACATTCATGGTATCGTTAGTGCGGAGTTAAAGCCATCCCGGTCTCTCGCCGCATGATTCCCTAACTTTTGAGAGTACAGACTTTCTCATGCTATACTGGATCGCCTTACGTCGAGGGATCACGAGAAGTAGCTACCAACCATCTAAAAGCATCCATTGGACGAACCATGGTTGGTTTGCAAGCAAACAAGGCATACGACAAACGTATCGTATTCCTCTACTAGTGTTCGATTCTAGAACGTGGCTCTGCTGCAGAGAACCAATATTTCGGCCGAGATCCCGGATCTATTGGACTCAGCCATGATGATTACTTGCATACCTTCACATCAGCCTTGCATGATGCATATGACAAGAAGAAGAAGAAGAAGGGCACCCTGGGTACTCTAAAGGATGCCCGCCGAAATGCAATCAGTTTTTGACGAAGAGTGTCTACGAGTACCACTGCTTTGCTTGTCACGACTCAAAGCTCTACACCGAGAAACATCCGGTATGGAGATCACTACGTCTCAATTCCATCCGAAAGCACTTTCTCCCAACCTGAAAGCCGGCATTTCCTGGACTTGTATCCGTACAATGCTGGCAGCCACGAATGCAGTGGACATGGCTAGATCTGCTGATTTCTTAGGGATCATCAATATGAAAGATCAGATGGCATTGTGGTGTCGTGTCATTGTGGATGGCGGCGAGATCTGCGGTCCCCAGCGGCCGGTGTTGAATATGGAGTGGTGAACCTGGTGGACCGTGGAGCCCCTCCTCCTCCCGCTTGCCCCCCTGTCGTTTGTCTTAGGTGAGGTGAGCTGGAAAGAGCCCGAGCCATCCCTGATTCGGATAGGTCCAGTTGCGGAGAGAGAGCTGAGAGATAGAGAGACAGAGAGAGAGTCGCCTTCCATCGCCAATGGAAGTCCGCCCTCTGAAGACTGCGAGTCCAGAATGGCACGAATAGCCAAATCGGAATCACCCTGTTCAGGGCTGGGACCCGCTTTCCATCCTCTCCCAGTACGACGGGGTCTATTAATAGACCCTAACCACGCCAAACAAACTTTTTTGTAGAGGAGCTTGAAGCAAAAGGGTCTCCCCTCTGCCCCCCTCCAAACCCCATTTTTGTACAAGACCCCTGCCGACATTGGATCGCTTGGCCGGCCGTCGGCATGCTTTTCCCAGCTATATGCGAGCCTCTGAACAACTGCCCAGGTTTGAATGGCAGAAAATCAAGCTCAGAGGGCGCTGCAGTCGGTTGAACGGGTGAAGAAGACGATGCGAACAAATGCTGCATTCTGTGACGGCATCGTCAAGCCCTCGTTTGGTTCCCATAGGCCCGGAGATACAGGTCTTTGGACAGTTGCTCCAGAGATACAAAGTAGCTTTGTGGACTCACTCTACTTCGTCCAATCGTACAGCAAAATGTCATTTCTCGCGATTCAATTCAAATGACGCAGCATGACTCACCCCCTGGTAGCTTCACTGCAAAAGCACACGTGTTTGTAATTTGCCATGAGCTGTGCTACGTAGACGACATCGGTACCTCATTCAACATGAAGAACCTTACTGAGCTTACTCCGTACTCTTGGCCCTGTTTTCTCTGTCCCCAGTAGGTTGATTGGTAGGTAGCTTCATCTTGCTCTGGAGACGACTCCACCTAAGCTGTCTACTACGTAGCTAGGCTCGAGGTCTAATGATTTGCCAGAGCTCATTTGCTCGGTTGTAAAGATAGCATCTAGCTATGAGGTTAGTCCTGTTAGTTGCTGCAAAGAAGTAGGATATCGTGGCAACCGCGTTTCCTGTTTATACCCTGAAAATAGCTCTGCGTGTCTAGAGGAAACATCCCATCGCCGATGATGCATAAAACGAACCGGAGACTAGAACAGCTGATAAGCATCTTGAGACGATTGAAAGGCTGGAGCTTAGTTTCTTGCAAACACGGCGTAAGGAATGCCAAGCCGGACGTAGCGTTATAGGTGGAATGGCTTGTTCATGCTGCAGATATCCGTATGCTTGTTGATATGTTAATGATACCACCTCTGCGAATATGGAGCTAAAGCCTCATGGTGACGCTGTCCCATATTGGAGCGAGACAAAGCATCGTGAGGTGGGGGAGGAGACACGGGCAGCAAGCCTTCGCCGAGAATAAGGTGAGAGAGCTCCCCACTGCTCATTTGCAGTTAAAGTGAAGGAGGAGGACACACGAAGAGAAACTATCTTGGCACGCCGCACCAGGAAAGTTATGCCCACGAACAAGGTTCCGTTAGGGCTGAGCTGTCCGAGCTGCGCCTGTTCGGCGGGGATAAGGTAGGTGGTACTTACATAGCCTCTGGGGAGAGTAATGCCAGATGCCCATCTCAAACTCTGTCGTTTGCTGTGAAATGTCATCATTTCCCAGATTTCCAAAAATTGCATGCCCAAGCATGTCGAATCTGTCCTCAACATTAAGATATCGACGAGGGTTTGCATTATCTCCTGACTTGTTTTGAGATGAAGAACGGCCGCAAGAGGCGTGCGCTTTTCTGCACGCTTGCAGGGTAGACGTGAGTGAGTGCTCAATGCTGTCGGGAAAGTCGTAGCCCAATGCTTGGGTGCAAAGCCTGGGATTTGGCAACCCTCTTTGCCCATTCCCCTCTGGGCTGTACCGCTCAGCTTGGGCAACATACGGATTATGGGTGGTCCGCTTTCCCCGTCTACGCAAGCTGTTCGGGGCTGGGTGTCAGCCGTAGGGCCGCACGTTGTTGCGTAGTCGGTGATTTTTGACAACGGGGATGCAGGCCAAGGGCCGGCTAGTCTGGGCTGGGTTTGGCCTGCTCGGTGCAGGGTGGCAGCAGCTCTCCCGCACTACCGAGTGGCCAAGAAGGTGACTGAAGGCGAACGAGGGTCTTGCTGAACAACGAGGGGTGGTCGTTGCTGACGGAAGATGAATGAGCTCGTGGTTGTAATTCGGACGAAGACTTGTGTGAATCCGATGCCCGACGATCTTTGAGCCTATTACGTCCAGACTTGAGCCAAATCTTCGCAAGATCTGATGATGAAAATGCCTGAGCCCGTGCCATCACCCCAATAACTATCAGATACATCGCTGGTGCTGACAGATGGCAAGCATTTGCTAGCCTTGAGCTTGCCTTGCTTGCCGCGAGCTCCGGACACAAACATTGCATGTAAGTAAGCTCAGAGTCGGAGTGAGGAAGATGTCGGATCTGGTGTCATTTCCTTGGCGGTTTATCTCTCTCAAGACTTCCTCTGAATGGCCAATTACCTATCCGATAATTCGTTTCGCGAAGCAACATCTCGTGTCCGTAGCTCGTTCTCAGTGGGAAGAAGAAGGTCAACCGGCGAAAAGGTAATTGATCAGCCCTATCCTGGCGTGGGATCCCACCACGACACCATTCACCTTCTCTCCTCCGTTCTGATTACGCCCCCCTCTTCCACATTCCGCCCAATTTCCATCGGGTTGAATCGAATTTACCGTTGACATCCACAACTGACCATTGAGCAACCCGGAACTCTCGCCCGTCATCATCAATTCGTTGTCCAACCGCTCATCGTTTGTCTCTGCCACCCAAGCGCTTGGCTTTCGAGGCTTTATCTTTGGGTTGCCGATGACAAGACCTCGAACGACGACCCCTGAGGACGCGGATCGAAACCAGCCTGTGTTTCACCAAACGACCCCAGATCCCTCCCCCGCAGCAGCTGTAGCGTGTCGCTCATCGCCCCCCACGAGTATCGAGCCTTAACCGCTGTTCGTCTGAAGAGAGGTGACCCCAGCCAGTAATAGAGGCAGCCGGAGGAGAAACTCGACAGAAAGACTCGAGGGAGGAGACTGCGCGTCCCTCAACCCTCTTTCGCAGCTATTCGTCTCTGGCCTGCGATTGCTGGTCGAGAACGGGATAGCGTTGCACGCCAGGACTGGCCGGACATACAGACAGCGTCTGACAGCCTCTATCAAAGCAGCCATCGGCAGCACCCTAGCATCAAGCCATAAGCGAATCCAGCTCTCCAGCTTGCGAGGAGTATCCGTACGGCGACCTGGGTTGACTTGTGCACAGCCCCAAGGAAGCCCCTCCAAGGAACCCAGACCTAGACCCAGTCGCCCAGCGCTGCATCCGCTTCTGCAGGTTGGGTAGCCAATCCGAACCAATCCATCTGTTCTTCTGCCTGTTGCTCTGGTGGTGGTGCTTCCTTTGGCGGGCACCTGCACACGTAGGTTAGATTGAACTTGGATGAGAAGTGGACAGACAGGGTCTCGCAGACGCAGAACCGCAGGCGCAGGCGCAGGCGCGCAAAAAATAGGAACAGGGACCAGCAGGACGGGCTGATCAATCTCTCGTCTTGCCATCCTCTTGCTTCCCTTTCTTGCTTGCCGCTGGTTGCTAGCTGTCATTGCTTCTGCCACTGCATCTCGACCTTGCACATCGACGGACAGACAAGATTCGAACCGACATTTGACTGAGCCAAGCTGAGCTGAAGCGAAGCCTGTCCCGCTACGTTGCTGCGTACCCCCGGAAGCAAGCAAGCAAAGCTGCGCGTTCGGTCCACCATCCGGTCTTGTGTATCTGTCCGTCTCTGCTTTCTCTCATTTTCAGTCTGTTCAGTCAGTCAACCCAAGGGCTGTGCCGTTTGGCATACCTAGGACGATCGATCTGCTTGCTACCCTCTTTACCCGCAGTGTTCTAGTGGAGGGCAAGCGTCCCAAACAAGCAACAAGGGAACAAGAAAAAAGGCCAATAAACAAAAAAAAAGAAGCCAGGTTGGACTGCGGCGGCTGCGCACCACGACATCACAGTGTTATAATGCCGGCCTTCGGTCGCATTGGAAGGCACCACAACCGCTCGCAGCAAGCACTTGTTGATCCGGGCGGAGAGGTTGCTGCTGGATCTGGCTCAGGCTCAGGTTCAGGTTTAGGAGGTTCAGCGGCATCGCATCCCACGCCTGGTCCTTCCGGCCCTGCTGGTGCCGCCGGTGCTCCTTCCTCCTCATCTCACTCTCACTCCTCCTCCCTCGCTCCTGCCTTGAGTGCAGGCTCTGGCACAACCACGGCCAACAACGCCGCCGGCGCTAATAGTCTCAATCAAATTACCCCCCATTCAGCCTCGTCGACCGCCTTCAGCTCCAGCGAATCCTTTGACATCCACCCAAACCAGCTGGCAGCTCATCAACAACATCAGCTCCAACAACAACAGCAGCAGCAACAACTCCTTCAACAACAACACCAGCAAGGGCAGCAAGGGCCATCTCCACTGCAACAGCCCCACGATTACCATCCTCCTGCCTCAACCTCGCGCAACTCCCTCCTGTTGCAGCACCACAATCCACCCATAGCTGATTTGCGCCAGAGGAGTCAGCAGGATTACACCGACTCCGTCTCCCGCTCCCAGTCACAGCGCTACCCGCCCGGCGTGGCCCCCTACTCCAATAACGCCAAAACCGGTGCTGCATCTAGCTCCGTCGACAACCTCAGAACTTCCGTCAACAGCACCTCATCTGCTCCCGCCTCCGCTCAAACTCAAGCAACCTCACCTCTTCCGCAACAGCAACCCGCCCCCGTCCCCGAAAAGCGATCTGCACGAAAGCTGCTCAGGAACATTTTGGGCGGATCGGGCCGCGATCATCACAACACCCCGCCCCCCCAACCTACCCCGCCAAGTTCCTACGATAACACCGGTGGTCTTGCTCGCCGACCGTCCAAAAGAGTGAGCAACCCACCACCCGCAAGAATTACTTTGTCCCCGCAGCCGTCTCAGCAGTCCTTGGACCAACAATCTGTCGACTGGCCGCTTACGGCACCTCATCAACAACCTTCTTCCTTACAGGGCGTCGGCGAGACCGAGCATCACCAATTTGCACAAGACCCTAACAGAGACCCTCGTCTACAGAACCCCGATTCCAATCGCAACTCCATTCGCTACGTCCCGACCGACTTCGACAATACCCCCTACGAAGAAGCCGACTACGGAGATCGCCAGCCACAGCAGATCCCGACCGTACAGGAACAGCACCAACACGGTCAGCAGCCTGCTTACGACCCCTCACAGCAGCAGTACCAGCAACAATACTCCAACCAGCAGCCTGGTCAGTACCAAGCTGGACCACCCACGATCTATACTAGTCACTTGGGTGCCGGTTCGCATCAAAACCCCGAGACTGTTTCCCAGTTGTCGCATGAATCACCCATCACTGATTCAGACGCTCTGTCGGCAAACGTACATTCCAGCCAAACCTCCCCCGCAGTGAGGTACGCCGTACAGACCACAGACAGCCCGCTGCCACCAACACTTCCCCCTGCCCAGCAAGGAGGACCTCAAGCCCAGCAGCAGCAGTCGCAGCAGCAGAATATGGCCCCTCCCTCTGGCGGCCCTCCCCCGAACAGACGATCCCAAGAGACAGAGAAGGCATTGCGCAGTCAGGTCGACGCATCTGCAGGCCCTCCCGGTTACAGACAAAGCCAGACCATGCCTCCCACCACTGGCAGCGCCAACGCTGCCTTCCGACCAGGCGGTGCTGCAGACTCGCGGCAGTTTGAAGGCGCCACCGGAGAGCAAGGCCGGAACAGCCCACAGCCCTCCAACCCCGATCGCGACGGCACAGATCCCGACAAATTCAAGGAGCTTCGTAAGGAGGACATGATTGCTGTGTTGGAAGTGTGCTAACAAATCACAGTAACTAAGTATAAGAATGTTAAGCGGTTGTACTTTGACGGCAAGACCCAGATCGATAACCTCAACTCTCAAATTGAGGTGCTGCAAAATGCAGTCGCCAACCAGCGAATGTCACAGTCGCGGACTGCCCTCGACGACAGCGAGTATATAACGAGATTCAGCCGTCTGAATGGTGCTATCAACAATCTGTCATTCAATATCAGAAAAGATTGGCGTACAGTACCGCAGTGGTTAGACATGTTCGTCAGCATTGATGCTCTTAAGACCGGAAAACAGGAGATGACAGCCGTTGGTCGTGCCGTCATTACTAGGTGGATTGTAGAAGAGATCTTCAACAAGTGCTTCCATCCCGGCCTCAACTTCGAGCTCAGCCGGCAGCTGAAGGAGATTGAGCTCAACATCCGCCGTTTCTCGTACACGATGAGCAGCCAAGAAGAGTTCGATGCATTGACAAATAAGGTCGTGAGCTGGCGAATGGCTACCCTTGAGGGTCTGCAGAGAGTTCTCAACTCCCCGGAGAGTGCAGACAACAGGGCGGACTTTACTCGGATGTGCACATCGAACCTCACGGCGACACTTTTCCAGTACATGACAGACCCGCCGCCAGCTGGAGTGGACGGCAGCGCGTCCATGATTGTTGAATTGGCCGTTGGCATCGCAGCCAACCTGCCGCTAGAGAGCAGAGATGTCGCAATTAACTATCCCCTACCTGGAGACCCAATTCAACTGAACATCATGGATGTCGAGAAGACGCCGCTTCCACCTTTGGAAATTCAAAAAGCGGAGGGCGAAGCAGAGGCCGATGAAGGCGATAAGGACAAGAGCGGCAAGAACCAACGGGCGGACAAGACCAAGAGCGGTATGTTCACAAATATACTCAGCGGTGGACCGCAGGCGGGCCGCAAGGGCAGCACTGCGTCGTCAATCGTTGGCACAAGTACTGATACCGCCCTTCCTTCAGCTCTTCCCCCTAAGGACAACAGCACGGTGAGACTTGCGGGCTTCCCGGTAGTGGAAGTTCGTGGTCGCCAGGTTCTTGTCAAGGCGACTGTTTGGGCACTTTGAGCGTGTTCAAGATAAGCCGAGTGCGAAGAAAGATGCTTTGGTTACCTGGCGGCAGTCCATGTAGATGAGCGGTATATCCAATCGAATTTGCTGCGTTACGAGCATGGAAAGAGGTCTAGACTGGTTGAAGAGTCTTGGCCAGAAGGAAGGGGACAGGAGTCAACCATCAACAATGCGGATGGAAAGGGGCGGAATTCATGACTGAAGATTCACATTCATACCAGAAGGAACACTTGGATGTCTGCTCTCTACTGAAAACGGAGAGCCTAGATAGTCTCCAGGGTACCTTCACAAGTTGCTTGCTTTCTTGCCGTTTCTCACAACCATCCCATTCCTGATTCACGAACGTGTACTGCCCAGATAGCCGCAACGCACCTCAGGCTTGCGGCTGGAATCCCCTTTTGGCTCAATCAGGACACACGATGCGCCGTCGAAGGGACACTGGGGGCTAATGTTAGCTCGTGCGACTGGAGGTCTTTTCGCACCCGTGACGTCAAGGTAGGTGACTGACTCTGTTGTAGTCCGCCGGGCAGACCTGGGCATCTCGCCCTGTCAAGTTACATTTGTTGCTCATCTGCGTACAAGTCTATTTCATATCGTCATCAGCCACTAAAGAACGACTTGACGATAGGTTTGCTCGCGTCGTTTTACGAAAGACTTACTCCTCTGGTTCTGGTCTCTTCCTGGCCCGGAGTCTGTCGCGCTCCAAGATGAACCTGCCGGCGGTCGATATGGTGTGCCGCAGCAACGGCGCCGCTTGCGCTGAGAGCTAGGAAGAGGAAGAGGGCGAAGCTGAGGAGGAGGTGAAACTTATACATTATGGCTCCCGTTTCTATTCGATAGATGGCAGGAGTCTGTCAGGTTGTCGATTAATGATTATCCTATTCGATTCGTGATAGAGCGAGCATCGAGAGCTGACTCTAATTAACTGATTTTGGAAGGCAAAAGAAGTCACCAGTATGAGTCTGGCGATACGCCAAAGAAAGGAGGAGAACGAGTGGATGAAGAAAAAGAGGGCGACGGGTTGTTACGGTGTCAGCGTGCGCTGTGTGTCTGTATATGAACGAACCTCACGACACCAGACGAAACGTCACCTTTCTCCTCTCTCCCCCCTTCCCCAAACCCCCTCCTCTCTTGTCAGCAGGGCGCGGTCGTGCTCTTTGCACAATAAAACATTTGAGACGAAAAGTATCACAACGAGCAAACACATGGGTGGCGATGTCGTCGCCTGGTGTAGGAGGTACTTGGGTCACCAGGCAAATGGGTTTAGTAAAACACAGACCCCTCTCTCTGCTCCCATCCAGAGAAGTCATCACTTACCAGCTGTGCGTTATTTCTCAGCTTATATGTAATCTGTGCTTCTCTACTCCCTCGACGGACGTGGGTACCATTGCCATCGAAACGGTTTTGCATTTCCTCGCTGCGAAAGTATTTGCAGGCATGGGAGACTGAGACTGAGAGGAGGAGGGAGAGAGGCTCGTGTGGGTGCAGTAGCTTGTCTGGTGTATGTTCTACCATTGGCACCGCACCAACTATTTTGGAAACGTCAATGCTCCCGCTGTCCTATCTCTGTACTTCTACCCTCTGGTCTCATTTTTGAGAAAGCAGAGACAGGTCAAAACTAGGTACCTATCCCCAAGAGCCGGGTGACATGTAACCAATTTCATCAATCCACCAAATGCAAGCCAGTCGTCTTCCTCCTCCTATCCCATCAAATTCTACCCCGCAGCTTGCTCAGAACCGCCATCTGGATTTGGGTTCTTGCTCTCCCAAAACCCATCCTACCAACCAATGTCGAGCTGCCAGATGCCATAACCTTTGGCCCTACAGCAACTTTCCAACTCAACCCCTCCATTGCCAGGGCAAGGATCCCTAGCACCTCTGAGCCAAAAGCAATACAGAGACCAGGCAAAGAAGTGGGGGTGTGTCCCACCCGCCAGCCAAAAGACCCTCACCGCCTTCCACTCCGGGTCGACAACGGCACAACACCCCGCCAAACTTCTTTTCGCGATGGCATCAAATTCGGATCTAGAGTGTCGGGTTGAAGGATAGCTGATCATTGTCCATTTTCTCGGCACAAAGAACTCGTCCTTTTACCAAGCCATCATACTACTTCCCGAACTCCGGTTCTGACAACAACGGCACCCAAAATGGCATCTACCCCAGCACACCTGGAGCCCTCCAAGCTCGGGACAAAAGAATAGTTCGTCACTCAATTCATTGCCCCTCCACGCCACGAGTGAATGACATACCCCTTTCGCTCAACACCCAACCCCCTTAAATCACCAAGGGCATTCCCCAACTAACAGGTCCACTGAAACAGCTGGGCATCCCTCTACACAACCGAACTCACAAACAACGCTCAGAACCCTGAAGACCGCGGCACAGTCTGGTTCGACGACTCGGACGCCGAGTCAAAGCTACTGACCTACCTCGAGGACCTCACCGAGTCCGCCCCCTTCGACCACTCCCTCCGCCAAGCCGACGCCACCTTCCTCGACCTCGGCTGCGGCAACGGCTCCCTCCTCTTCGCCCTCCGCGACGAGGGCTGGGCCGGCCGCGCCCTCGGCGTCGACTACGCCCCGCAGAGCGTCGAGCTGGCGCGCCGCATCGCGGCGCAGAGACAGCAAGCTGCCGCCAAGGAGGATGAGGACATGTCCGACGCACCCGCCGGGGACGAAGACGACGAGGCAGACGCCAGAGAGCCAGAATTCGAAGAGTGGGATGTCCTAAACGGACCCTGGGAAACCGTGCTCAACGGGTCCCAAAAAGACGGTTGGGACGTCGTCCTCGACAAGGGCACCTTTGACGCAATCTGCCTCAGCGACGAAAAGGACGCGCAAGGCAGGCGCATCTGCGAGGGATATAGAGGCCGCGCGCTCCGCCTCGTCAAGCCCGGCGGCCTGCTTCTCATCACGAGCTGTAACTGGACAGAGGAGGAGCTCAGGAAGTGGTTCGAGGGCCCTTCGAATGAGGGAGATGCGGGCAAGTTTGTTGCTGTGGGCAAGGTGGATTATCCTAGCTTCACTTTTGGCGGGGCCAAAGGCCAGACTATCAGCAGTTTGTGCTTCCAGAGGCAGGCATAGCTAAGGTAGAGCATCATGCAACGAGTTAGACGAATGACAAGACCTTCAAGATACCCCGCAAAAGAACGTCGGTCACGACGGTACTAGATAACATTCTTCGTTATTGCATCTCGTTTCTCTGACGGCTGCTGGTGTATCATACAATGTGTTTCTTTAATGGGGGAATGTCAGGCAACGTCACCTATACTCCACCATGCACGTCCTCCATTGTGCCCCATCTATGGTCGCTTCCATGCCCCTGGAGATATCTCTCCTAACGTTAACCACCAGTGAAAACCTCGCCTCTCTCTGTCTAGTTAGTCTTCTTCTTTTTCTGTAAAGCCTGACAGGGGAACCGGAGTAGCACCCAGCACCATGTAGCGTTTGGTCGAAGCATGCAAGGTAAGAGTCTTGGGACGGTCCTGATAAAAAGATTGGGAATTGCTTCATTACGTCTCTCATCTATGGTGATGTATTCATAGGTTCGCCAGAAGAAGGTCCAGACACTTGGTTCGCAGACGTTGTCGCAAAGTACCGCACGTCGACGTCGTCGTCCTTCTGCAGCTTCTCGAGCTTAGGAATGACGCGTGTTTGGATCAGTTCCATGCCTCTGGGAGACGCGGTGAAGCTGCCACCCTCCTTCTCCAGGGAGTAAATCGTGCCTTCTTCAGGCAAACGGCGGAGGACGTCAATCAGAACGCCATATGTCTTGGCGACGTTGAAGCGAATGTTGGGGATCTCATCGTCAACGAGCTTGTCCAACATGGGCAGGATCTTGTCAGCAATGACATCAAGGCTCACAACAGAAGCAAGGGTCTGAAATCATTAGCATCTCTGGTACCATAGAGGTGAAGACCTCAACTTACGGTGATGGCAAAGGCGGTTGTCATTCGGTAGAGGTAGTTGGGGTGGTTGCCCATGGCCATAACCTTGGGAATGATCGCCTCGCTCGCCCACTCGACTCCAAAGACCTCTGTAAGCTTCTTCAGGTTGTGCGTCGCCGCCTCGCGGATCGAGAAGACGGTATCGCCCAACCAGCTCATGCAGAGGTTGCTCAGCTTCTCATCGAAGAACTTAACTCCAAGCTGGCTGGCAAGAAGAGGAATGTACTCGATGATGGCCAGTCTCACACGCCACTGCTTGTCCTCAGCAAGCTGCACAATGGCGGGTAAAAGAGACTGGGAGAGCAAGTCGATTCCGATGACTGCAGAGGGGTTAGTAAGATGCTTTTGTTTCAGAAGCTAGCACATACCCTGGTTGACGAGTTCAAGCTTGGAAATAATGTGGAGGCGAACTTCGGGGAACTCGTCCTTCAGCATTTGCAAGAACATGGGCAGAAGGTGGTCGATAGTTCTGTGACGAATTAGTCGCTTGTGGCGGAAGTGTAGCCTTCATAGAACCTACTCTTGCTTTCCCAAGATGGGTGCGAGACCGCTGATCTGGGTACCGAGAGCAGCTCTGACATGCTGGGAGGTGTCGGAAACGAGATCCTCCACGCTGCTCATGATATCATTCAGAAGGACAGTGCGGTCCACAAGCGCACAGAATCCTGGTATTTGTCCAGCAATCGCAGTCCGGACTTCTGCCTCGTTGTCCTTGAGGAGCTTCACGAAAGATGGCACCAGATCCCTTGAAACGACCTCCTCATCGACAGCCTTGGAAATCTGTTTGCGCATTAGCGTGGCCCTCCCTACGAGCGTATTCATTCCTGCCAACCTTCTCGAATCTGTCTGCAATCATGTACCGAACCCTCCAGCTCTTGTCCTCGATCAGGTTTCGCAGAGAAGTGAGGAGAACGCCGTGACTCGACTGCTGCTCCTTGGGTACGACCTCGGCGATGGAAATGAGGATCTCGACGGTAAGTAGGCGGACGCTGTCCTGGTCGTCCTGGGCGAGGTGCTGGAAAAGGGGTATCATCTCTTCGACAACGATAGCGGCCGGCATCTCCTTGACGAACTTTGCCAGGTTGGTGGCAGCCTGGCGTCTGACCATGGGTGTCTCATCGTGGACAAGCTGTCCAAACTGCTTTCGGAGATCTTCTTGAATGCCCGGGGACACCTTCTTGTAGGGCGATGTGTAGAGACCGCAGCCAGACACCTTGGAGGTGAACCAGTCTGCTTTTGAAAGTCGGATGGTCAAGGGGATGAAGTATTCTTCGACTTGCTGGGAGGACAGCTCCTCGCAGATCTTGTTGAGGGACTCGACGGCCTGCTTTGATTAGGCGATGTGACTGGTGGGTGGAGCAGGGGGCAATAGCTACCTTGTCCCGCACGACGGGTTCCTCGATGGCAGCGAGGTTCTCGAGGGGGGAGAGGAGGACATGGCCCCATTGGGCGCCTCCGACATACTCGATGAAGTTGCCCAGCTCGCCGCTGAGAGCGACTAGCACCTCATCCTCGTCCTCAACGGACTCTGGTTGAAAGTTTAGATATTGGCTCACATAGGGATGGATGCGCAAGACATACCGTCGAGGAAGGGAATCAATTCCTCACGCGTGCGCTCGGCGCCTAGGGCGAGGGCGATGGTGGAGAGGCGGTGAATGGCATTGAGACGCAGGAGGACATCGTCGTGCTGGATCGCGAAAGGGTTAGCAATGTGTTGTGCGCTGGCGGCTGAAGGCTGACGTCGGAGTTGGGCTAGACAGGCAGAGTCACCGCCATACCTTTAGCTCGTCGATGAGGACGGCGATGGGGTAGAGCTCGTCCTGGGTATTCGGCGCGTCTGCCATGGCGAGCGAGGTTGCGCAGGCGCGTTTATCGATGGGAGGGTCGGATGATGTTCAGGAGAGTCGACGTCGTGGTTGTGAGCGATCGGAGTGGATCGCGTGCGGGTGATGCAATGGGTTGGTTGAGGGCGAGCGGCGGTCGTTGTGGGATTGGGGGGGCTCTAAAATCTGAGACGACGCAACCAGGATAGTGGTATGGCAGATGTTATCAGGAGGTTGCGAGCATGCAGACCATGCCAACGATCCGACGTCAGGTTGGCGAAAGGCACAGCTAGTTGTCGTGGTGAAGTTCGTGTGGCAGTGGTGGAGGAGAGCGTGGCCGGGTGTTGATTTGAGATAGATAGTGGAAGCACGAGGCATGGGAAGGGAAGTTTGACGTGCTGTTTCTGAGGTTCGTCTTTCGCTTCTGCTCCAGGTGCTGTCCCACCCGACCAGAAATGGGCTACCTTACCGCACCTAAATTATCAGCTGCGGTGGCCACCTTAGTCGTTCGGTGATGGGCAACAGCATTTCTAGGCGCCTACGAGAGCCTGTATCTGTGACCGCCTCGGGCAAGGTCTGACAGAGGGAAGGTACGTACCCGTAACTTCTTGGTGGTGGATGTCGTAAGGCAGGGGTGCAGGAGCCAGGAGGAGGTGCTCTTTCCTTTCTTCTGGTGAGGGGCTGCTGCTTGTCGTTTGCTGCCGCATCTTCGTAGCAGCTGAAAAGCGGACTTGCAGCACAGGTTCGGTACTAACTGACGTATCGCTCCTCCAACGTCCTCACGTTCCTTGGAATTTTCTATGCCCTCTATAGCTAACACAATAAGCACCATAGGTAGCACTTCTAACTACCTTGTGCTTGAGACATGCCAACTTTCAAGTCCAGCTTCATACCTTCTTGGCCTGGTGAGATGTCTCCCAGGTGACCGGCCGAGGAGGGGTCATCAGCCTGCAGCTAAGCTACCTGATCATAGGTAGGTACTTAGTATGCACTACCTTCATGGAGGGGAGGGGTTATGGGACAGCTACATCATATTTAACGTTGTCCCGAGTCTGGGTATTCGGAAACGCATGAATGTGATTGAGGCAATGAATCGGAATCCAGCATTTTCTGCTCCGCGCGCATTTTGGCCAGCACCTAGGTAAGGTGGTGAGATACCTTACCGTACCTTTAGTCACCGCCGTGGGTAGCTACGAGCTGTCAGTGAGGCATCTGCCAAACTTTCCCGTTACCAGCAAACAGCTCAGGTGTCCCTGCCACCTTCCACCAGCGGCGAAGCATGTCGTGGCTGGAATATGCGCACGGCTGTGTGCACTGGCCGCCAGCTGTCGATGGGCCTGCACCGAAGAGGAATATGTTGATTTATGGCTTCCATTTCTCCTGCCTGCGCTGGGTTGCGTTGTGCTGCGCTGCTACCCGTCCCGGTGTCGGTTGACACGGACCACTCTCTGACATCGGACCCTGGAAAATTGAGATGCCGAGTGCGACCGCTGCTTTTGCTGCCCCTCAACCCCGCAGCCCCTCCAATGGCTGCGATGAAGTCGAAATGACTCCCACTGACCTCTTAAAGCAGCAACTTCATCCCGCCCCGGCGAACCTTCCATGCGTGCATGCAGTTGCTTCACCTCCGAGTATCCCCAAAATTTCTGTGACTCAAGGCTATATTGGAGACGGAAATTGACCATTGCTTGAATCCTCTCTTGCCCCTGACGCCAGACAGACCTCTGCACCCTCGAGAGACTCTCGCCAATTCTCACCATGCCTACCATATCCGTCAACAAGTACGATCTGTACAAGGCCCTAGGCCAAAAGTGAGTTGCGCCGTGCTGGCACCGTTCGCCCCGATCTAGACATCTTGACCCCGCCATCCCTATACTGCCTCTTGCTGATCGTCGCCCGCACAGCTTCACCACCCAAGAGTTCGAAGACTTGTGCTTCGAATTCGGTATCGAGCTCGACGAGGACACCGAGAATGACGACCGACCGATTGTCAATGGCGTGCAGGAGCCGCCCCAGCTGAAGATCGAGATCCCCGCCAACCGATACGACATGCTGTGCTTCGAGGGTATCGCACTCATGCTCAACATCTTCAGAGAGAAGGTTGCGGCACCCAACTACAAGGTCGTAGAACCCAAGAACCCCGAAGCCTCCGTCATTACCGTCGCCCAGGACACCAGCAAAATCCGACCCCTCGTTGCTGGTGCCATTCTTAGAAACATCAAGTTCACCCAAGAGAGCTACGACTCCTTCATCGGCCTCCAGGACAAGCTGCACATGAACTTGGCGAGACAGAGAACATTGGTGGCCATCGGAACTCACGACCTCGACACGATAGAAGGCCCCTTCACATACGAGGCCCTGCCGGCCAAGGACATCAAGTTCAAGCCCCTGAACCAGACCAAGGAGATGGACGGCGAGGAGCTGATGCAGTTCTACGAGAGTGACAAGCATCTCGGCAGGTACCTGCACATTATCAAGGACTCTCCCGTCTACCCCGTCATCTACGACAAGAACCGGACTGTCTGCTCGCTGCCGCCCATCATCAACGGCGACCACTCTAAGATCACCGTCAACACCAAGAACGTCTTCATCGAGATGACAGCAACGGACGCCACCAAGCTCGATATTGTCTGCGACATGATGGTTACAATGTTCTCGCAGTACTGCTCCGAGCCCTTCACCGTTGAGCCCGTCAAGATCGTTTCCGAGCACAACGGCGCATCAAGAACGACACCAACCCTCGCCCCCCGCACGATCGATGTTGAGATTGACTACCTCAACGCTTGCACTGGCCTTAGCGAAACACCCGAGAAGATGTGCCAGCTCCTGAACAAGATGGCGTACATCGCCAAGCCCTCCGACAAGGACAGCAACCTTCTCAGCGTGTCAATCCCTGTCACCCGTGCCGATGTGCTCCACCAATGCGACGTCATGGAGGACCTGGCTATCTGCTACGGCTACAACAACCTCCCTAGGTCTTCTCCCAACAAGAGCGCTACCATTGGAGCGCCTCTCATGATCAATAAGCTCGCTGATATTGTGCGGACAGAGGCCGCCATGTCTGGCTGGAGCGAAGTAATGCCTCTGATTCTGTGCAGTCACGACGAGAACTTCGGCTGGCTGAACCGCAAGGATGACGGCAAGACTGCTGTCAAGCTTGCCAACCCCAAGACTGCCGAGTACCAGGTTGTGCGGACATCCCTGGTCCCTGGTCTTCTCAAGACCATCCGCGAGAACAAGAAGCACAGCGTCCCCATCAAGATCTTTGAGTCAGCTGACGTCGTCTTCAAGGACGAGTCTCTGGAGCGCAAGGCTCGCAATGAGCGCCACTTCGCTGCTGCCTGGTATGGTAAGACCAGTGGTTTCGAGGTTGTTCACGGTCTTCTGGACCGTGTTCTCTTGATGCTCCGTACAGCTTTCCTCACTCATGACGAGGGACTGAAGGCAGGCAAGAGCGTTGACTTCAAGGTCGTTGAGAACCCCAGCAAGCCTGACGGCTACTGGATCGAGGAGATTGACGAGGCCACTTTCTTCGCTGGCCACGCGGCTGCCATCTACCTGCGTCTGGGTGGCAAGGAGGCGCGCATCGGCGAGTTCGGCATCTTGCACCCTACTGTGTTGGAGAAGTTTGACTTGAGGTAAAATTAAACAGCCCCCCTCCCTCTTTCCCTCTCTAATTACGGTAAATGACCATTGGATGCTAACGTTGACGACAGATACCCTGTGAGCACCCTCGAGATCAACCTCGAGGTCTTCTTGTAGTTGATGAAGCATGATGGGATACGGACATGATCAATGGCTTCGGATAGTTTTCTAAAAACGTAAAAAAAGGCTTTGCTAGACGTAAGGCGGTCGGATATAGACTTTGTTCTTTACACTAGGCGAGCTAGATGAGGCAACGGGCACCCAAGAATAACAAAAAAAGATCAAACAAAAAGAGAAACCCGTCGTGACCTACCTACTGAGTGCCGAGGGTAGGTTTCTTACAAGCCATGATAGTTTGATATGCCGCACGCGCCTGGCGACCGCTGCATGTTATCGCGCACATCATTATGGGAGCAAAGGTTAACTTAAGACTGATTAGAATTATGGAATCGAGAGTACACAGGAGTTCGAAAATCCAAGTGGATCTATACGACGGACCCCAAAGCCTCTCCACCTCTCTCCCATCTCTCGTCTCTCGTTTTCTGTCTTGCTCTCGTGTCTCCCTGTGCGTATGTCCATTCACGCAAACTTTTCTCTTGCCCCCCCTGCCCTTCCAAACCGCGTTGCTGCTGTATGAACGAATCCGTTTCATCCCCTGATCCCGATTTGAACCCTCCCTCTACCAGTCTTGAACGCAATCATACCTCTTGGACGCCGGAAAACAGAGCAAGGTGAAGAAGAATTGCTGTGTATCCAGCACGACGAACGTCGAGAGAAAAAGGGGTGAATGCGTCAAAAAAAGAAAAAAAAGAAGCAAAAAGTCGTAATACTTGTACAAAACTCCGGCTCGCTGTCATGAAGAGCCGTAAATCAGTTCGTCCCCTCCAAGGCAAACGTGTTGGAATTGCGTTCGCTGAGAGACCCCATTTCTTTCGTGCCCTTCGTAGTTGTGCGGTGAAAATGCAGCAAGTACATGCTAAACTCCTGAAATGTTGAACTAGGAAGTCTTCTGCGGCTAGTGGCTGGGAGTCACAGATCCGCCGTTCTCGGCAGACACGGCCTCCGTGCTCGTGTTCACCAAAACGAAGTTGCCAACGTCGGCAACATCCCCCGTCGAGACACTATCGAGAGAATGAACCGAGGACGCGTCGGAACCGGCGTCAAGGTCGGTTGACGCATCTCCAGTGACACAGACGCCATCGTCATCATCATCATCGCGGGCGATATTGTCAGCGCAAGTATCTCCATGAGGGGTGTCCTCGGCCAAGCCATCGGTCAAGTTTGACCAGTCGTTGCTCAAGTTGGCGACGTTGGCGGCGGCTTTAGTACCCCATTCCCAGATTGTTGAATCGCCCCAGTTGCTCAACGTATAAGTTGAGTCAGCCCAATTCTCCTGGTAAAAGAGCTCGGCGTCGAGTTTCATTGTAGCACTAGTCACCTCGACGGTATACGGCGCGTCGTGCATTCGTTCGAACATGACGCCCTATGTCATCTCCCGGAGCTCTTGCTCGCTGCGACTTGTAACCCTCGAAGTGGAAGCAGGACTGGCGTTACGTCCGGCCAGATTGTTCAGCATTCCGCTGACGTTTTTGCCAATGTTCAAGCCAGCGATTCCATCTCTTACTGCACTGAAGGCATTGGAGTTCTCGGCCGACACACTTCGACGGAGAACCGGGGCCTGTCGCTCTTGATAATTGGGCGTCAAAGTAGTGTGCGTGTTCTCTACACCTCCCAGAACCGACTGGCTGGTAGGGAGAGAAGGCGGCTTGGGGCTTGCGGTGGATTGGGGCGGGGTACCAGGCTGGCTATTCGCGTAAGAATCCTCCGTAGTTGGGTGCAGTTCGTTCATGGCTGTAGCTCTGTTGGCTGCAGCGGTCGCTACGGCGTTGAGGTGCGAATTCATCTCCTCGTCGGTCCGATTGAAGAGTTGGTGCCACCAGCGGATGTTGGTCATATCTGGCACTATGATACGGCTGCGGCCCTTAACATACTCATCGAAGGTCGGATCATAGTCCTTGTTGGTAAACTCTGGCTTGCGGGACAAGAAGTAGTCCCAGACCGAAGAAGTGCGCTCAGAGGCACGAGCCTCGTGTCTCTGTTTCTCGGAGTTGTAGAGGAAGGTGCCATATTGACAGGAGTAGAGATGATAGATCAGTCGACGAAGGAATCTCTCATTGAACTCAAACTTGGTCGGGTTCTGGCGGAGAAGCTGATAGACGCAGTCCACAAATTGGTGGAACACAGGGCTGACCATCTTAGGAACAGTAGCCTCGTCTTTTGCGACTTTTCCGGTAGAGCCTTCGGTAATGGCATCGAGTTCAGCCTTGTCCTCCTTGCTGGGATTGAACAGCTGCCTGGCACCAGTGAAGACATTCTGGAAGGCATCTGCGCGGCCGTCATTCTCTCCAGGCTGGATGGTTGAGCCTGCCATCGAGTCGTTCTGGACCTTGAAGTTGTCCTCGTGGTTCAAGTGGCCACATCGAAGCCTAAACATATGGCCAAAGGCAAGCCAGTCCTTCTCGACAAGAACAATGAACCCTTCGATAGTTCGGAAGAAAGGGTCCAGCATGATCTGTGCAAGAGCACTAAGCTGACTGGTCCGGTCCCAGCCATCGGAGCAGTGAATGAGGACGTGCGACTGCTTCAACCATACTTGCTTGGCGACAATATCGGCTCCATTCAAAACAGCTTGCGTGTGTTTCAGCCAGTTGGTGGCAGCCAACGCGTTCTGGTCAGGAGACAAAGGAGACAGGTCGGCATCCTTGAGACAAAGCATAACACTCTCCAACGACTTCCTCATCACATGGATGTTCTCAATGTTCATGAAGGCTTTCTTGGCACCTGGGTAGCGGTCCATGGGCTCTGAGCCCATTCCTCCAATCTGATTGACCATGGCATTCACAGTAGGTCTGGCGTCGACAATCATGTTGGCTTGTTGGGCACCATAGATGAGGCGTTTGCCGTTTTCATCAAACATCTTGGGCTCATCGTCTGCGACAATCTGCTCAGAGAGCTCTCCATCTGTGGACGACTTTTCAGAGATATCTGACTGGCTCAGGCGAGGAGGCTGGTCTTGATCAATGCTGCTTCGGGGCATGATAGGCGCAAATGAAGCCAAGACCAGCTTCTCGTCCTGCACATTGTTCTTCCTGGTAATGCCTGAAAGAGGTTGCGAGCTGCGGGTAATAGTGCAGTTGTTGTCTGCGTGGATGTAACTCAGGGCGGGAATTCTGTGTCTGGAACGATACTCCTTGGCGTATTTCAAAACGTTGTCTGAGATGCAAGAGGGAACCACCAGAACGGCGGGATAAGTGTCGCAGAAAGTATAGTCCTTGTTGATGTTTGTGATTCTCCATCCTTTGTCTGACGACTTTTCGCTAATGCCCTGGCGCCGGAACTCGGCTTTGGGGTCGTAGATGCTCCAGCCATTGATCTGTCGCTCGGCCTTGGAGGGCTTGTGACTGAAAGCAAAGAGCCTCTCGATGGTGCCTAGTTTGCAAGTTCTGAGCTTCACAAACTCAAAGACGTCTCGAGCAACGTTATTGTCCTCAAAGTTGAAAGTGACAAAGATGAAGTCGCGACAGCGGATGCGGATAGAGCTGTGAATGCCATGAGTAGGAGGCATGAGTCGGAGTATGCACTGCGATAGAATAGGATAGGTGATCCATGATTCTCGAGGTTTTGGGGGAGGTTTATCGGCTTGGTCGGCGGTTTGGTTCTTGGGAGGTGGTGGCGGCGCGCAGAAGACAAGGTGGAAATCGGTCAAGCGCAAGGTACCGACCGAGGTGAGTCCTCCGTTGATGCACTGGACGTTTTCGACTACCTGTATTTTTGCAATCACGACATGGTCAGTTTTTTCCGTTTCATGCCATATTGTGTGAGAAGATTCAGTCTGTGAAAAACGCGCATGGCTTACCTTCCTAGCCTCCATGGTGAAGTGCAATGTGGAAGATGATGCTTTTTTGAGCTACTAGAGCATGGCCGCGCGCAAATGCGGAAGGCCCGGGAGGTAAGTGTTTGCAGGTGGATAAATTCACTGGAAGAAGAGCAGCAGAAAAGCTGCGCAACTTCAGTGAGGGTAGAAAGGTTGAATAGGGAAAAGAAGAGACCAAAGAAAAATCAATGCAACCACACGATGTTGGAGGTCGGAGGGTTGGGCTGGGTAAGGTTTGGAGGCAAGGTCAGGTAACGTGGGGAGGGACGGTTGCGGTTGTCAGGTCGGAGGTCGGCTGTCTGGGGTTGATTTTGCTGCTGCGCAGTCGCAAAGAGCAGGAGCAGCAGGAAGAGAAGGAACGGCTGATCCACACCATCTACCTGGTCCCTTAGCTTAGCGCGGGGCTGAGAACAGAGAGCCGACGTCACGGCTTTCAGTGTCAGTGCTTGAGTGCTCTCTTCCAAATCAGCAAAGTTGGGTGATGTAGCCTTTTTCATAGAAACTAAACTGCGCTTCCGAGAAGTTGAACTCTTCTACGATTATTGACTACCCATCAGATGCCATATGATAATCATTAGATAAAGTTCATCTGGTGAATTCTTTACCAGAAGGCAAGGCAGCTTGGTACTGAATCGCATGTTGATCTGGATCCAGAGCATCAAATGTCACCCACCTGACGCTCTCAGCTCCCCTGTGACCGTCACCGTCGTGGCCAGCACGCTGCAAGCCTGCAACCCAACAGGGGACCTCCAAATTCCCGCGACTGTGGTCCCCACCAAGCCAAAGCTGGCCCCTTGAAACCCCACTACCGGCCGACGGAGCTCTCTCTCCCGATGTCCCGATGATCAGCCAGCCAGCACGTGCAAAGAGCACTCGAATGGGGTACGTATCGATTTTGCTGACCAGGGCGGGCAGACAACCTAAGGAGGAAAATGCACTTTACGCCTGGCAGGTCACCACAGCTGGCAAGTGGGGTCCTCTGCCAGCGACCTGGCGCGTCTCGATAAGAATAGAGCACAGACCACAAAAGGCCAAAGGTTTCCCCTTATCGCCCGCCTCTCTAGGGCACACAGAATTTGCTCAATTTTTACAGCGCAAAATCGATCCGGGGCACTGACGATTGGGCAAGTGTGGACTACTCGAACAACCTCACTTCTCAACCTTCCGCCCCTCCGCCGAACGAAACCGTCGACACTCCAACAATTCGTCCAACTATCCCCCCCTTTCGACAAACTCGGGCAAACGAAAGTCAAGATGGCTGTTCCAGGCACTCAGATGTAAGAATCGTCCTTCCTCTGTTTCCAATGGTGGCTTTGCCTTTGCAACATTTCCTCGAGATCCCTCCTCCCCGCCTATCGACCAAATTTCGCCAATCTCGAATTTCCCCTGGTGGATGAAATGCTCTCGGGGATGGAAATGTTGCGAAGGAACACAAGATGAACATTTGGAGGAACAGTCTTTGCTGACGATTCGTCTTTTCCCCCCAATTTAGCTCCAAGCGCAGAAAGTTCGTCGCCGATGGCGTCTTCTACGCTGAGCTCAACGAGTTCTTCCAGCGCGAGCTGGCCGAGGAGGGCTACTCCGGCGTCGAGGTCCGCGTCACCCCCACGGTAACCGACATCATCATCCGCGCCACCCACACCCAGGAGGTTCTCGGCGAGCAGGGCCGCCGCATCCGCGAGCTCACCTCGCTCATCCAGAAGCGCTTCAAGTTCCCCGAGAACTCCGTCTCCCTCTACGCCGCCAAGGTCCAGAACCGCGGTCTCTCCGCCGTCGCCCAGTGCGAGTCCCTCCGCTACAAGCTCCTTAACGGTCTCGCCGTCCGCCGCGCCTGCTACGGTGTCCTCCGCTTCATCATGGAGTCCGGCGCCAAGGGTTGCGAGGTCGTCGTCTCCGGCAAGCTCCGCGCCGCCCGCGCCAAGTCCATGAAGTTCACCGACGGCTTCATGATCCACTCTGGTCAGCCCGCCAAGGACTTCATCGACCACGCCACCCGCCACGTCCTCCTCCGCCAGGGTGTTCTCGGCATCAAGGTCAAGATCATGCGCGGCTCCGACCCCGAGGGCAAGGCCGGCCCCCAGAAGACCCTCCCCGACGCCGTCTCCATCCTTGAGCCCAAGGAGGAGCAGTCCGTCGTCCAGCCCATGTCCCAGGACTACGGCGCTAAGGCCGCCCAGGCCCAGGCCGCCGCTGAGGCGCAACAAGCGGAGCAGCAGCCCGAGGCTGGCGAGGAGGCTGAGGCTCAGTCGTAGGAGACTGGCGAGCTGCAGGTTTCTTTCGAGCAGGCTGACTCTTCCAGCCCCGCCGGTTGGTAAACACACAAAAGGGGACTGGAGAACTGTTCAGCGTGAAGCGGGGATTTTTCGAGTCTGCTTCTCTTTGTCGCACGCTTCTGTCTTCTAGTTCACTCTAGTTTTCTTCCAATACCAGACTAGGGGAATACAAAAAACGGGGTATTTCGCGCGAAAAGACCAGCAAAAATGGGAGGACGGGGGTGGAATAACTACTCAGGCGTCTTGATCAACATTTGCATTACTCTGCGAAAGGGAATTCGGATAGTTGCGACTGGCTTGTAATGGTAGAACAAACCATGAAATGAGCAACGAAATCATTCAAAAGTAAATTGCATGCCCAAGACGTGACGCCATCTATAATCCACCGGCTATGATCAGAGGTCCTGCCGTCGAAGTCATGAGCCATCTCACTCTTGCGTCTTCGTTGATTAGCACAGCAGTCCAAGCCGTTTCTACTCGCCCATCCTGTCACTTTGTCGCTAGATGATGGTGGTTTGTAGTCGATCCATGATGCTCCATTCGCGAGGCTCTAGGCCTCAGCCTACGTCTATGGTTTTTGAAATGCTTTGGAGAGTAAACAGAAGATGCCAGTCTCCAGGCGAACCAGGGTATGCTTCTCACTCTCTCTCTCTCTCGCCCTCATACACCTCTCCCCCATTCGCCTTGCCCTTAATCGTACAACAAGAGGTGCTTTCCGCACGCCCAGTATCCATTGGAAACCCCGATAAACGCCCCTCAAGTAGTGATCCCTCCCGTTGCCCAGTGAATACTCCTCGTGCCGTGGCAGAAGTGAAATAGTATGGGGAAAAGCTCGATTCTGGGTTTTCCCTTTGGTGCTTGTCCCCCTCCCTCACTCGGGACGCGCGCCTTGTTCCGTGGGTCTTTGCCTCTTTCATGAATCCGATCATGTCGTGGAAAACTTCTCAGTCATTTGACTTTCGCGAAAATGTACAATGCTGCCCCCATTCGGGCCCCTGGTAAGAAATGCTTCGAAGAAAAAAGACAATCACCGCCTCGGTGTTGGCCGATAGCTAGAAAACAGACGGTTCATCCTCCAGGTCCCTCATCTATCGGACCTCTGGTTCTGAAGCTCGATTGTCTCATTGTATGTTTTCGAATGGCCGTTGGCGGACCCGTTGGCTCTGTGGCGGTCATTGTCGTCGTCACTCTCATCGGCCAGATCGGTCAGACCGAATTCGGCACCAGCCTCCTCATCGTAGGCCCTCATCAACCCTGTTGTATCGCCGTGACGGCTGCCAATGCTCATCCGGTGGGGGTCTCCACTCCGGCGTGCCTGCATACTCAAACGAGTCTGAATTGTAGAGATCATGTCCGTGCCGGTGGCATCGTCGCCGCCGCGGCCTGCAACATACTTGTGTCCGTTCGGGTCAGATCTCGACAGGTTCAACAAGTAGACGCCGGTGAAAGTGACCAGGAAACCGCAGAGAAGGGATATCGTGTTGACCGTGTCGGTTGTATTGAAACCGCCGAAAAGGATGAAGGAGGCGCATAGGGTCATCGTCGTGAAGGTAACGTAGTAGAGGGGGTTGACACTACATGGTCCTCGATTAGCGCTATTTGGCAATCACAGGCTCGGCGTTCTTTGACTTACATGTTGGTGGGGAACTGAGCAAGAGCCTTGTTGAAGTAGTTCATCTGCGTCAGAATGCAAACGGTGGTGAGGATCATGAAAACGTAAGTCGAAGGGTGGCTGAACTGATTGTTTCCGGCGAATGTGAGCTTGAGGGCGATTCCAAAGGCCTTGACAGACATGACCGAGACTGATCCAACAGTTGAGCAAATGGAGAGATAGATGATCGGATTCTTCTTTCCGTGGAGCGGCGCAACTCTGTAAATCATGACCACTGCGAAGACGGTAACAGTGAAGGCATACAACAAAAAGCCTGACAAAGGGATTAGTCCTCAGGCGCATTATTATGCAGAATTATTGACATACCCGGCTGAATGGCGTAGTGCAGGATCTGGTCAACAGTCTGGATATCTTCATCTGGGGGCGCATGCAGCACAATGATGACGGCGCCGATTAGACAGATTGCACTGCCCAAGCGACCCAGAACTCCAAGCTCCTCCTTCAGGAAGTATGAACCCAGAACGGCACCGATCAGGACAGAGAGAGCTCCAAGAGGTGTAACGAGAATGGCTGGCGCGAATGCATAGGCAGCAAAATTGCAGATTTCTCCAACGACCACTACCCATGTGTTAGCCGCTTCGTCGCCTTTCGTCGAGGTCCTAATGCAGACTCACAAGTTGAGATACCAGCCCACCAAACCGGGCTCTTCAAATATACGAATCCGTCACCCTCAAAGCCATGACGTTCTTCTGCTTGCATAAGACCCTATAGCCATAGGTTAGCTCCCATACAGTGTAGGACTAATTGTAAGTAGTGCCAAGGGCAACTCGAGCGATCAGGAACCGCGCGTACCTTTTTCGTAACCACGAAACTAATACCTGTGAAACGAGCATTGTCAGCGATGTAGCCTACGAGAAACTGTGGGAAAGGAATGCATACCAATGGCTAAACTGGATGCCATGGCGAGGCCTAGGCCAATGTATCTGCGCGGGTGGTCTGTCAGCGATTTCGAGTTCCGAGGCCAGGTGGACGTATGGGCAGGGTCTGGAGGGCAACCAAAAGGCCGACCGAGTCGCAAACGTACTTCTCGTCCAACATCATCTTGCCAAAAAATGAGCGCGTCGACTGCGACGGACAGCGAAAAGAGCGTCGGTGGTGATTAGAGGTGTGCGCCGAGGCAAGTGCGGTCGCTGTAGAGAGTGTCGTGTCCCGTGAAGGGGAGCTTGCGAGGCTCGCGCCGGGCGAGGTAGAGAGAGATTTGGAGTGGTAGGTCGAACCTCGTCAGCAGCGACACATGGAAATCTGGAACCCGGGTGACTCTAGGTAGTCGGGGAGTTGTAATTGAGAAGAGATAGAGAGAGGAGATGGGCGTTCGTGATGGATCGTGGCCGTTCGTCGTCGAGTTCGAGTGGAGGGGATTCGAAATTGAGTCGAGGGAGTCGTCGTGGTCTTGGTGTCACTGAGAGGTGTGTCGGGGTCGGGGATGGTTGGTTGGCGCAAATGGAAGGCCGAAAGGGGAGGGAGAGTGTTTCGTGGGATTTTGCAGATAAAACTGTGAGAGTGGTACGTAGCGTGACAGGTACCTCTCGAGGGTTCTCGAGGTGCGGCAATACCGCAAGGCGAGGCGATGCAGAGGCAAACAAGGTATTGGCGGTAACGGGATGGCAAGGTACCTTTGCTGCATCGGTCGATAAGTGAGGTACGTCAGGTATCCGTCCAGTGCTCCGTATCTTGGTGTCGAGAGTATGTGTAGACAGGTACCTTTTCTTAGGTAAGGCAAGCAAGTAGTGGGATCTTGGGAATACTGAGGTGCAGGAAAAAGGTGGTCTTGTCTGACTTCCCGGTGGGTAGGTGCGTGTCGAGGAATGCCAGCCAGCCAGATAGGGACAGGTTTGAGTTTCAGAGGCCCCTGGGAAGGGTTGAAGAGGTGCCCTGCAGCGAAATGTGAAGCAGGACAGGTCACCTAGGTATCTGATCCATACAGACAGAGGTGTTTGGTATTGCTATGCCTCCAATCACTTTTGTCCATTACCTTAGGTGACCCAGGTATCTCCTGTTGGGCAAACCTGGGTTGGCAGATTAGAGCATACGCGTTCTTGACGATAGCGCACTTTCTCTTCTTCTTTTTTCCTTGTGCTATTCAGCTGGGGTCGTCGTGGTGCTCGAATATTAGCTACCTACCTAGGCGAATAGTTACCTAGCGCTACCAGTGAGAGGTACCTGTGGAAATACAGCCCCAAAAAGGTGACTTTGTCCCTAAAAATACCAGACGGGCCTGCGCGAAAGAACGGGAACGAACTTGGCCGCGGACGCCAGACTTGTTGAGCGCGGGTGGGGTTTAGCAAGGTACCTTAGCTACGGCTACCTGACTGAACAGGTACTTACCACACTACCTACATGTGGGCTGCTCGTCGACCGGACGGGGGAGAGGGTCGAGGGGCTGAGGCCGACCGGATGGGGGGCTACTGCCGCTACTTCGTAGAGGAAAGGGCCAGGCCAAGCTGTCCATTTTGGACCTTGCAGTGGGCACGCCTTAGAGGCACGGGGGAGCGCCGAATTTTTCTGTCATGACCAAACGCTCAGCCTGGTGGGTTTGGCCCGACTTGGTTTGGCCCAGTCCTCATTAGCAGACCACGATGTTGTACAAACATGCCTTGGACTGATACAACATGCAACGATTCAGGGCAGTGGCCAATACTTGAATCTTATACACCTTGGGCACACCAGCAGTGCGACCAGAAGCCTTGGACGGATGTCGGACGGAATTCAGTGAGGATGGAACAGGCTTCGCATACGATTTTGGACGGAAGGCGATTTCCTGACAGGGACGCCAAGACTTCGTTGCTTCTTCGTCCGTACCATTTTCTTCTTATGTGTTCAAACTCTCTTGTTCTTCTCCTTCATCTACCCATGTCTATCCATGCATCCAACATATCTCACCGTCTTCTCACTATGCTAACTATCAAAGCATCTCACGATGCCTTCACCCTGCCTAGCATACTAACTCTTATCCTCCATCACTGAGGTCATCGCAGAGCCAGCAAGCAGGGGCTTACAAGTCACAACTGGAAACTACTTAGTACTACATGTGCTAACGCAACTCGACTCAACTCCGACAGGGGTGTTAAGGGCGCCAAAGGAGGACACCACCTCTATCCGCAGGGGGCCGTGGTTGGCAGCAAACTCCCACGACTCCCCCCAAAGTCTCCCCAAGTCTCCAGGCCTTCTCCTCCTGGAGTGTCAGTCTTGAGGGGCGGTTCCTTGGTTAGTCTCGTCCTCGATCCACGCTGAGCCCATGAACCCCTGAACGAAACGGACTGCAGTCAGCAGAGTACAGCCTACAGGAGACTCTCGCTCAACCTTCAATGAATACCCACTCAATGATGTCTTCAGTGTTATGTACGTATACACAGCAAAGAAATATCACCCTTCTTCCCTGTGAACAGCAGGGCATATACGAAAAATGATAGGAGGCTTGGTCCTCTCGGCCATCAGTCGACACTATCCGTACACAACAAGTCAGTGCTTTCTCCTCCACCCCTGCAAATCTCCATACGAAGATCCGATCCACGAGAGAAATCGGCATTTCTATTTTTCTCTCACAACCCATGTGGGGTCCCATTGAAACAGGTTCATTACGAATGACACTGTGACTGGTGACTGCTGCCTCCCCTGGACTGGACACCACCATCCGCCGTCTCCCAGTTCCCCCTCCGAACCCACAATGGCACCCACGGGTCTCGACACGACCACCAAAACTGGCCCTCGTTAATTAAACCAACAGCCACAGCCACCATCTCACTCTTTGGCCATCCTTACCGCGCATCCTTAATGCGGAAGCTGTCGTCGTCACTCGTCACTGCCCATCTTGCCAGTCTGTCACCCAGCGGACGGGAATATCTCGAGTCCGCTTTGCCGATAGGGCCCGAAGCCGGCGACGGTCTGCCGTTTCTCTGTCTCTATCTCTGTCTTTTCTTATCCACCTGAAAGACAGTGAGGTAGAGAGACTCAGGTACCACTGATCAGTCAGCCATCAAGCAGATGACTGGAGACTCTGCCCGTCTGCCCCCTTCCCCTTCCATACATCCCAAGCCCTTCCAAGCCCTTTCGTCGTGTCAAACCCTTGATTTCCCTTACCATATCTTAGGTAAGAGTGCCCACGACAAGAGGAATGAAAGGCGCGATTCCCATGCCGTAACTCGTGACCAACGCCTTTTGCCTTTCACATGGGACCGTCGGCCCTAGGTGCCTAGGTAATGCGGATTGGACTCAATACAAGTGATAAACGGTAGCCATGATACGGAGTACCATTCACTTAACTCGAAATGCGAGACCGTTCGCTCCCCCTGTCCATATCTCAAGCTGGTCCTCACATCGTCCCCCGGATCCCCCATCCGAGCCGTTAGAAACAATCAAGCAAGAGAAATGCGTCTGTCACTGACAGCTCGTTTCCTCCGCTGCCGCAACCCATACATTTCAACTAACGGCCCTGGAAGAAGGGAAGACCAGGTGGAGTAGAGAGGGGGGGGCTCAAGCAAAGTGGCAACCACGGTAGAGGTAGCGCATTGAGCGCGAACGGTCGTCGAAACGAAGCCCACCACCCAAAAAGTTCGGTTACGGAGGCGACCTACCCGTAAGTCTACCATGATCTGTCCTCTTAAGAATTGGAGAAGCGAGACAGGAAGAAGAAAACGAACGAGCGTATGTCGCAAAAAAATCGGACAGAACGATAGCAGGGATTCCCACGTCTTGTCATCGTTCAGGGGGTATGCCGTGCAAGTCTCCAATGTCGGCAAACTACTCAAGGGGAAATCTATCACTATCCGAACCTGATCAACACGTCTTCAACCTTTTTAATATATGTAGTTTAAGTACGGATACCTAGCTATTAGCGTGCGTGACGGTGCGACTATGTGTGTGCCCATACTACCACACACAGAGTTCCAACAAGGCCAGAAAAACTCCATCACTGGCAGACCTTAATCTTACCAGCTAAATCACCCAAAACCGTGATATACTTTCCCTCCCCAGTGACTGCTAGCTCTCAATCACCTGCAGAAAACGCTGGAGCTCTGCCTTTGCAAGGGGTGTGGGGGGCTGACTGCTTATATCCCCGTGCCAATCTTCATGCTGTCATGGCTCCTGGACGTCTACTAGGGAGCCCTAGAATAGCTTCGAGAAACCATGGAGGCGCACTATAAGACGAACAAGAAGCGCTCGCGCAAAAGAGCCAGTTCAGTATTGACATGGCTTAACGGCCAGACTGTGACTGTGATGACATTTAAGGAAAATGAAGCTCAGGTGCGAGTGTAGCCGCTTGTTTAGACAATGACACGCAAAGCCCCTCATCAAGGCAAGTAAAATATGCGTATTCTTCGTCAGATAACTCAGGTATAACTATTCCGGTTGCTCTGTTCGAGAAAATCAACGCCTCAGCTCGATGCTTTGAAATATCTTCCTTCGAGCCAGTGCCCCAAAGTGACTGATCATCAAGTAGATATCCCAACGGATGCAGATGTTGATCTCGTCCAACTCTTTCTCGAAAAAAGACAGACGAACACTTCACCTTGCTGAGCGGGCCGTTCTTGGTGGCCACATCCATGACCACCCCTCAAATCCTTGAGACGTCTTATTGTACAAGAAAGATCGACCATAACCACGAAGATGATCGCATTGCTTTTGAGACCCATTCTACGCCAGAATCCACCAATATCGCAAGAGAACAGAGGGGGTATCGAAAGCTCCGGGGAAGGACGGCATTAAGGGTATGTCGTTCATGGAATTGCCAGGTCACCGCCTGGGGATGGTTGGAAATTGGAAAAGCTGTATGTCAGTGGGAATAACAATTTTGGAAACCTACCTCGAGGGCTATATGGTCGCTCCGATTGCGATGCCCTACTTGCCGGGTGTATCATCCATGTTTTTTAAATGTTGGTGATCATGGAACCAGGCTGTTTTGTGGCCTAGTCGCCGGACTGGTCTACGGCGGGAAGGGGAAGCCCCGTGGACCTAGATCCGGTCGCGTTGAGTGACACACCAAAGGGGGGTTAGTTGGGATGTTACCCAAAGCTCATGGGCGACGACGCTTGACGTCTAGCACTAAGTTAGCTCATCATGTTCAGAGTCTTTTGAGCCTCTTGAGCGTACCTTGTTGAGCTTCAGCATCCAGCAGGTCGTCCACATCCGACCTCTGGCGTTTGCCAGAAGCTGAAGGGGACTCTACGGCAATCTCGTCATCCCCTTGCCCGGAGAATTCTCTCCAGTCAATCTCCGCTAGCCCATCATCTTCGTCGACAACCTCGGCTTCAACAACCTCGGCTTCAGGTAGGTCGGCGTTGAGATCAAGCTCGTTCTCGTAGGTGACCTCTTCGTCGCCGTTCAAGGTAGACGTGGCACTGGTATCGGGGGTTACCTTTTCTGCGAAGCTCTCATTGGCGTTTTCGACGATCTCATCTGCGATGATTGCTGCTTCTTCGTCGTCAAACGTGTTCTGTGCGTCAATAGCAGTGCCGAGAACAGCTGCGTCTTGCATTTCCGAGGCGAGTGGGTTAGATTCATCAATCTCTGGAGCTTGGGTTCTAGCGTCAGCGTCTGCAGTCGAAGAAAATGTAATGCTGGAATCTGAACAAGAATGCAAATGGCGGGACGTTCTTCGCGAGAGGAGTCTCTTGGGAAGCACCAAATGCGAATTGCTAGAGAGAGAGCGCCCTCGCTGTCGAGCAGACTCCTTAGCCACTCGCACCAAGGTCTCGAATCGAAAGTCGTCTTCCTCCGCCATTTGGTCTGCGACAAAGGTCGAAGTACAAGTGGCGCAGAGACAGAAATTAGGGAAGAAGCATTGAGTGACTTGAGAAAGGTCGTCTTTACCTGCCTCCCCATTCTCTTGGGGCTGCTGATCCTCCGTTGCATCTTCCACGTCACCGCTGTCTTCAACAACGCTCAGGTCTGCAACTGCGGTGGTTTCGTCCATCAGAGAAGCTTCGGTATCAAGCATGGTAGCCTCAGCATCCGGCATCGAGATAGCGCTCTCATCTTGCTGCAAAGGGTTCTCCTCAAGTGCGTTTTGCGACTGGATATCGTCTTCTCCGGTAATGCCATCACCGACATCGTCATCTTCGTTGATCTCCTCATTTTCGCCTTCAGCCTCGTCCAAATTGTGCTCACCATGTCCGCTCACGGCGGGAGACTGCGGCCAAGAGGCAGCATCGGCGTTATCTTCTTCCCCTATCAGGTCAGGCTCATCATCCATGATCTCGAGTACCTCGCTCTGTGCGCGAGATGCGAAATAGTAGCTAATTTCATCGAGTCCTTTGCCATTGTAGGCATCGTCAACGAGCGAAAGCCAGCGCTTCTTGCAGTTCGGCCGCGTTGTCAAGTAGGCGTAGAGGGGCTTGGATGCATCGGCATTCTGGTTTTTGACCAGTGAGTCAAATACGGAAATTATCTGGCCCAACGTGATGTCCGAGAAGACTTCTGCTTGGCTGGACTTTGGATATGTTAGCAGAGCTTGTGTTTCAGGCGGACGAGAACGTACTTCAGTGAACTCAAGGCCAAGCTCGTCGATTTGGAACACAAGTTCGTCAAAAGGACCCAACTCATTGGCAAGCTCTCGACGGAAGCCTGCCAATACACCCTCCATTTTGCAGTGCAATAGAGTCAGATCATTGAAGAAACACTCCTTGCCTTGGCTGTCTGGGGACCCATAGAAGAAAGGATAGTCGATGCCCTTGTACGAGACAGTGATAACGGGGATTTCCATCTCTTCGTGAGTCGGCGTCTCAGCCGATACAGACGATCGCACGTCGGCAAGAACTTCGTCATCGAATTCTACGTGCTCGGGAACAGACAAGTCTTCAGCAACTGCGTCATAGTCTTCGGCGTTGACGACATCATCATGATTCTCCTCATCATTGGCCTGGTCAGCGTCGGCAACGCCCATGATGCTCTCAAGCTCATCCTCGGGCTGCGATTCCGTATCTACGCCCATGGGATGATCTTCAGCATCCTGTTTCGTCGGGAAATCGCCATCGGTCTTTTGGTATTTTGGAGTATGCACTGAACGTGTATCACTGGTACCCACTATAGCATCGACTGTTGCTATGTTGCCGCCATCGTTGAAGTCTATCTCGTGCAGGTCATTGACTTCCGTATTGTCGGCTTCGGCAACTTGTTGTTCATCTACGCCAGCATCAACATCGGCCACGTCAAATACGTCAAAATTTGCGTCCAAGTTGTTTGCATCGTTTGAAGAGTCCGCAAGCTCTTGATCGACTTCGTGGGCTTCCGTTTCTTGTTCCCCAGCACTGTTCGCAGGGCTCAAGCCGCCTCGTGGGAGGCCGTCCTTCTCTTCCACTAGTTGCCATTCATCTTTCTCGAGAGTGATGTGGCTCTCATCCTGGCTGTTTTCGTCTTGACCGTCCTCGACCTCGTTGTCTTCGTGCTCATTTTCCTCGTTCTGAGCTGCGTCTTCCTCGTTTGCCGGGCCGTCTTCCCAACTAATCTCATTCTCGGCGGCCAACCCATCTTCAGGCTCGGCAACATCGGCGTAGGCAAGAGATTCATCTTCGTTCACGTAAGAGTCTTCAGCTTCTATCGCGCTGATAGAATCAACGCCATCGACTTGAAGCCCATCAGTGCGGTCTAGGTCGCCTGGCTGTAGTGAGGCATCGGCAGCGACAGAAATAGCATCGATCTCCGCGTCGACCTGTTGGCCGACGGTTTGGTTGTCCGGCTCTAATGCGCTCGTTCCAGTGTACTCCACTTCATCGGTGACAGGATGGGCGTTGGCAGGAAATGAGGTGATGTTAGAGCCTTCTATGGCGACAGCAGGAGCTGCCGAATCGTCCTCCGAGTAGTCGATATACTCCTCGTGGAGTTGGCCCTCGAGGCCCAGGGCTGGGGCTGCTTCAGTAGTCATCCCTGCTACAACTGGGAAGTTGTAGAGCGATGTTCGGTTTCGCGGTAGGTATTTCGTTGCCTCTGTCGGGACGCTTGTCTCTTTGTCTGGCAGGTTCGGGCTGTAAGGATTCGGATGTCCGCTCGATGGCGCTGACGAAAGCTCAATAGTCAGGTATCGGTTGAATGTCACGTCGGTAGTGATTCGTATGCCTAGAGATCTGAGTCTCCGGTACGCTATCGTTTCAAGGTGTCTTCGTAGGTATGGACTGAGGGAGGAAAGGGAGCTTTGGTAACAAAGAGTATGGATATGGCGAGTTGAGGCCAAGCAGTGCGGATGAGGTGGAGTTGACCAAAGCGCGTGGGAATTTAAAAAAAGGTCCCAGGTGCAGCCCCTCTACGTGCCGTAAGCGCAGGTTGACGCGCCTTCCGGAGGCAGCTGCCGCTTTACCACTTTTGGACTAGCCCCAGCTGCTGTACGTAAGGTAGCATGGTCAGTGCACTGGCCAGATTCACAATTCCGACCTCAATATTCAAGCTCCCAGTGTGGTCCCTCCTTTGGCGTGGACCTTGAAGTCGAGTTGCGACAGTCCACCTACATCTCCAATTCGTCCTATACCTCTCATCATACTCCGTCAAAATGGTAAGAGGAATCTTTCGGCTGCTGCACTTTCCGTATCGACATGCTTACACCTTCAGGTCGTCCTCGCAGCTTCGATTTGCACCCGCGGCGGGAAAGCTGTCCTCTCCCGCCAATTCAGGGAGATGCCACGATCCCGCATTGAAGCCCTCCTCGCGTCCTTCCCGAAGCTCGCCGACAGCGGTACCCAACACACGACCGTTGAACAAGACAATGTGCGCTTTGTCTATCAGCCCCTGGACGAGCTTTACATGGTACTCATTACCAACCGCCAATCCAACATTCTCCAAGACATCGATTCCTTGCACCTGTTCGCTCAGGTTGTGACCAGCACATGCAAGAGCCTCGACGAGAGAGAGATTCTGAAGAATGCATACGAACTTCTTAGCGCCTTCGATGAGCTGGTAACGCTGGGATACCGCGAGAACTTGACCATCAGCCAGATCAAGACCTTCCTCGAGATGGAGAGTCACGAGGAGCGGATCCAGGAGATCATCGCACGAGTCCGTCTAGCCGATACCCAGCATGTTGAGATACATGATACTGATCGTGAGAATAGAACAAGGAGCTGGAGGCGACAGAGGAGCGCAAGCGGAAGGCCAAGCAGCTGGAGATGCAGCGGAAAGAGTCGGCTCGAGCTGGCCGTGTCGGTGGTGGAATGCCCAGAACACCCAACTACCCGACTTACACCCCACCTACGCGCCCGACCCCGACGGATACGTACGACTCGTACGAAGCTGAGAAGAACAAAACCTTCAACAAGTAAGCGACCCTTGGATATGCGTGGCGGAGGCTGCTGGCTAACATCTACAGGCTGAGTGCCCCGAAGGGCAAGGGTATGCAACTCGGCAAGAAGTCGAAGACCACCGACATGTTCGAGCGCGTTCGAGGCGAAATGGGAGCCGAAGTCGATGATACCCCGCTTGTTACGCCAACCCCGGCTCACGTTCCCGAGCCTGCGGCAGAGTCTCGTGTTTCCTCTACTCTTGACCGGGACGCCATTCACATCGTGGTCAACGAAGCTATTAGTGCTAAGCTGTCGAGAGAGGGCGCCCTAAACTCCCTTGCGATAAGCGGTGACCTGAACCTTCGTATCTCGGACCCAAGCTTGACAAAGGTCAAGCTGAACCTGACTGCCAATGCCTCCCACGGTGCTCAGTTCCGCACGCACCCCAACGTCGACAAGAACCTCTTCAACAGCTCCAAGACCATCCAGATGAGCAACACCGCGCGTGGCTTCCCTATCAACCAGTCCGTTGGTGTCCTGCGTTGGAGAGCAACGGCCAAGGCAGACGATACTAGCGCTTGCCCCATTACATTCACTGTTTGGATCAACAAGGATGCAGACAAGTACAACATGACCGTCGAGTACGAGCTGACGGGCGGGGACACGTTGAAGGACGTTAGCGTGATCATCCCTTACCAGGCCAGTGAACCTGTGGTATCGAGCTTTGATGCCTCGTATGAGGTTTCTGGCGACTCGCTGGAGTGGAACATTGGCACGGTTTCGGACGAGAACCCTAGCGGTTCTTTCGAGTTCGAGGCCGAGACCAATGACGAGAACGACTTCTTCCCAATGACAGTCAGGTTCTCAAAGACCTCGCCCTTCATCGATGTTGATGTAAGTCACGACTCTGGCAGTTTGATGTCCCAGAAAGCTAATGCACATACTAGGTTACCACTGTCTCTTTGATTGAAGAGGACGAGGAGGTTACCTTCTCGAAGGAGATCAAGTCTCACGCAGACAACTTCTTAATCGAATAGAATGCAGGTACTTTTAGATTGAGATTGGAGCGGGATAGTCAGGGGTAGCAAAAGCTCGGCGCCAACTGATGAGTTTTCCAAACAGCGGGTTGACTTGCGGTGCTGGGAAACGGCCATGATATTTGGCTGCATGAAATGAAACGTATCTTAGAGAGTCTAGGGGATGCGAAAGCCTCGAGTAAAAGAAGTTATTTACCTTGTCGACTAACATCATCTTTGCCCTGGAATTGACTGCTGCACTGAAAACAAAGTGTTCCATTTCGATCAAGGTGCTGATCCACCACGTCTTGCAGTGACAGTGTTGCGCGGGGCGCTAACTCATCCTTGTCAGTGGCAGGTACAACCTTGGGTGCAGTTCCCACAGAACGGACATTCGATTGAGAGGTACGGAGTACCTGCTTGATGTACCTCAACTCACTTCTACATTTGTAAAAGTCGTGAGTGAACCTTCCAAACAACAACGGCTATTTGCGCGAAGCAGATTCGCCGATACCTAATTGAACTACGGACTGCACAGCTCGTTTTCCTGAAATTCAATAACTAAACATTTGGTAATTTCTGTCAGCAAATCGTCCTACGGGACTGGCAGTCCTTCGAGGCGTCACCACTCCCCTGTCAATCCGGATAGCTTCGTATATCCGAAATGGATGAAGCCATGCAGCTACGGCACTACAGCGATACCAAGTTCGACCACCGCGTCGCCGAAGGCTTTCCATGCAGTAACCCAACGGTTGACCTCTCGGTCAGTTGGGACGCACACGGGAAAAATCTTTTGATCTACCGCCCAAGGGAACACGTTGTGTCCAAAATCCATCAGTTCGCGAAGCCCGGTCAACAGGCTCCCGAGCCCCAAGCTGTAAGATGGAAACCAGATGGTACGAAGATGCACTCAATATATCTATAGAACTTTTTTTCTAATTTGATCACAGGGCAATTCCTTGCTGTTGGCTGGAGCGACGGATACGTGAGGTTGATGGGCCTGGAGAACAACAAGGCTGCACATCACATTCGCGTCTGTGGAGACGACACAGCGACGCCAAACATCACTCACATCGGTTGGTCGCGCAACATTGTGGGCAGGCCGCAGAAGATGGCCCGGCAGTCGCCTGCGCAGCCATGGCAAAAACTCATGTCAGAGGAGCTGAATTTGCCCGGCAGCCCGGCCCCGTTGGATCTACCCCGAGAACTCACCTTCTTGGAGGTAGACTCTGCCTTGCCAAATATCAGTCCTCTACCTAGTTCCAGTGCTGGTGCAGGGTAAGTGAAGTCTGCCATGGGTCAGATGTCGTTACTGACTGTGGCTTTAGCGAAGATGGCCTGGTGTTCACCTTGAGAACTGGCATAGACTTCCTGTTCCAGCCCTTCAACACAGAAGATAGTGACCAAGTCTTCGTCATGGTGGTAGGCACAAGCGATGGGCGCCTTCATCTCAGCATCTATGATTCCTTCATCATCGGTGACTTCCGATACACGCTTCCAAGTTCCATGTACAGACCAGGCGTTCTCCAGCTCATTCAACATGCCTCTCATCCAGAAGTTTCCACTCACACTCTCCTCCTGAAATCCTCAGCCGACAACGACCAGGCAGTATACTCGGTTCCCATGGATCTGCCCTTTATACCCTCATCCCCCATCAACATCTCTCTCCTGGCGTCAAAACTCACTACGTTACAGAAGCTGCTGCGTTATGTGAAGCAGACACAGCTCCACATGCAAGTAGAGTATAAGAACACAAGAGAACTACCGTCCAAGTTCTTGCGTAGTGTTGAGGGAGACCTGGAACAGATAGCACATGGGCCGACGAACATTGTTCAAGCTCTTTTCCATACGGTTGTCACTGGCCATGCGCATGAGCCCCTCCGAGAATGGTTGGTCGACAGTTTAGCTGAGCGCGTAAGTAGACGCTTTTCTCGCTATGTGATTCATTTCTGACAACATCTCAAGGGCCACAAACGCTGGGATAAGGCTGTGACGGCAGGACTGGAGAACCTGCGTGGTTTGATCCATGAAAATTTACTCCCGTCGTTGGAAAGATGTGCCATCATACTCAGCCGCCTGCGAGGACTTGCTCAGTTTTACGACTCACGCGACGACATTGGCTTCTCTGTGGCCCAGATCACTCGCGCAATGGATATCGTATCTTGCCTCACAATGGTCGGACACAAGATTCTCCTGAACGTCATGGACGAACTGGACCTCTTCCATGCCTTCTCTACATGGATGCGGTTCCAGATTGACCGTTTTGCGGCCCCAAACTCGGCGAGCGAAGAACTGACAGAGAAGGAGGCTACAATGGAGAACAGCAAGGTCCTTGTCTACGTGCAGCGCTACCTTGTCGAGAGCCCCATGGCCATATTTTTGGACGAAGTAGCCACAGACGATTACTCGGCGAACTGGGAACGAGCTGAAAGCGGAAAGTCAATGCTCGAAGAGCTAGATACCCAACTCAAACGCCAGGAAGAGGGACAAGAATATTTGAAGGCCTTCCCGAACGTTGGCTTCCTCGTCGACTACCTTACTGCCCGCGTAAATGGAGTCTTCAAGGATATTGCCGAAGCACAAAAAAGGAGCGTTCGATTTGGTCAGCCGACAAAGATCGGATTGGGCCAGAAAATTGCAAAAATTGACTCTACCATGTGCTCGGAACGACAAGACGTAAGTCTTGAAATCTCTCAACTGTTGACACGTATAACTGACATTCTTGCAGGACGAAGTTTATGGCCTCACCTTTACCGCCCTGACTGGAGAGGGCCGGGACCAAGAGTGTCAGTACTTTCTCGCGAGAGCAAGCCGAGTCTCATACTAACAGCTTGATAGTCTTCATATTCCGAACATCTATCCGCATCATCAACGGCATCAGCAGCAGCGTTGCCACGACGGTTGCTGCTCTATCTGTAGACAATGGCAAGATCGCTGAGGTCAAGTTCATGGACAGCACTACGTTAGTTCTGCTCGTGAACATACAAGGTACACCAAGACCTGCATATCTTATAGCTCATCAGTAAGGCTTCTACTAAATCTCTCTCTAGGAAGCCCCGCCAATGTCATCATGGTACCTATACAGTCTCCCGCCATCAACTATGTTCCCTACCAAGAGAACGACTTACCAGTCTCTACACCCTTGACCAAACAAATTCAGACAGGGCTCGTCACGACCACACTCCCCGAAGACCAGTCCTTCACGCCGATACGGATGGACGTACAGAATGTCACGAACGCCCGCGGCGAAGTCCCGGCACGCGTGTGCCTCCTCGGCGCCAACCGCTCGGTCTACAGGGTCTTCAGCCTCGCGTCCGGCCATGACGACAAGGACGCTCCGCGAAAACCGGCTACGGCAACGGCAGCGGCAGCCGCACGCGGCGACTAGAAGTTACCCGTGCCCCTATCGCCGGGTAACATGTTCAGGGTGCCGCCAAAGCGTTTTACGCCGCGCAGCAAGAAACGCATGGCTGTGCTGGGCACGCGGAGGCTAGAGGCAGCCAGGCTGGATGAGCTCTTTCATCGAGAGTAGGCTTATTTGAGTGGTATGGAGAGAAAATTACCTTAGCTTCATGACTTGGGGTAGGTGAATGAGTGAATGAGAATATTTGACTGGAGAAAGCATTGCACGAGCCCTCCTTTTTCTACATCAACTTTGGCAAGCACGGAACTGCTGGGTGGGCGCCACACTGTTTTTTTCAAACTGCATTCTCGTACTTGTGACTCTACACGTAAACCGCTTGGATGTCCTCGATAACAAGATGCCCTGACAGCGTGGAACGGGCTACTCGGTCTAGCTACCATTAAGTTTTACAAAGGCGGCAAGTTCAGCCACGGTCTGTCAAAGTCCTGGGAATAAGATAAACCTTGTTTTTCTACTGGACCAGAAGGTACTTTCCGGTACTCCAGAAAGGCACATAAGTTACCTAGCCGGGTGCTGGACCAATTTTACGGAGATAAACATCAAATAATCAAGGTCATGAAATTTTCCTATTTGAAGAGTTGTTTTCAGTATGTAGTGAGACCTGTCTTTGAATCCGTCCCACTGCCGTAGGAGTGATCTCTCCCATGAAGTCTATGCTCACCATACCCCAGGATTTGATGATAGAAGTCTTCTTCGGAGACATTTTTCAGTCTCGGTTCACAGGTGTGCCGTCTGTTTCGTTCCTCTGCAGCTCGTACTCCTGAATTCGATATCGCGTTGTCTTGGCTCTCAACAAGCGCTTCTTGTATCTGGACAGGTGGTCTATTGCCTGTGGTCCCTCCGGAAGGAACTCGATAACGTCTTCATACCACTCCCGAAGTCCTTGCTTGTCATAGAGTTGGTAACGAATCTCTGATGTCTGCGCCTCACTCAACGTTTGTCTTGCGTCGCTCGAACTCGCTAAAATAGCCTTGGATATGTCCCACAGTTGGCACACACCATACAGATTTACCAAAACCTAACGATCACGACGGCCGATAAGTTCCTCTTCTCAAGACAGTATTCATGTTCGAATACGGACCCAACCACGACATGGACGAGATTGCCAACCACCCAGACGGAAATGGAGACGCCAGCTCCGTCATTGACAGCCAGCTGACATCAGCATCATCAGACTCTGAACATTGGGCCAAGAAACATTACGAAATCTTAGAGATGCTCGCGAATTACACCCCCCTCGGGACACAGGACGACACTACCCGAGTACTTCGTCTTTTCGCAGACAAACTCCCACTCAGCGGACAATTGGTTCTGCTCTCGGAGATTATGCGTTACAGAGACACTCCAGTCAAGCTGAGGCAGCTACGTGACTTTTTGGTCCAGGCTATCTTGATACCTCGTAGGTTATATACTCTATCCCCGCCACGAATCGAAGCTCACGCTTGGCTACAACTACCAAGTCAAAACTCATTCACAGCGCAGAACGGAAGACGACATCGTGTCTTCGAGTTCCGGGGCAGACGGCCCAGGTTCACTTCTCGAGCAGCTCGAGTCATATGTCTGTGATTCAAAGTTGAGGCGGGACTGCCTCCTCCGGGATGGCGGCCAATGCGTCGTCACGAAGTATTTTGACAGGGGCTGGTCGGAGAAGAATTACTCTGGCCAGATGATGCCTCAGGGACGTATGAGCACCCTAGAATGCGTCCATATCATCCCCTTCCTGATTGGGGATTCTAACGAGCGGACGGCGATGGAGGTGAGTGAGATCGTTTGATCTTAATAGAAAAGTCCCCTTGCTATCCTATCAACTGCTAGAGGCGTCAGTATATCCGTCTCTAGTCTTCCTCCGATATCTGCTCTTTTTTGGAAGTATCCACAGGCGTATATGAGCAAGATAGAGTCAGATAGGCATCGCCGCCATCCAGCAGTTTATGGGATATTACTAACAGAATCTAAAGGCTCGCGCGAATGCAAAGACTTGGTGGGCATTGTGGAGATACTTCCCGGAACTTAAAGGGAAGATCGGACCCGACACCATCAGTCAGACTGGCAACGCGTTTATGACGAATTCAGAGGTCCATGGCGATTTTGGGTATTTTGATTTCGGGTTCAAGCAGCAATATGGTTCGGTGAGTTGTCATCGTCTTTGTCAAAAGTGTTGGATCGCAACTAAACCCTTAGAGACTACGGAATACAACATTCGCTGGTTTTGCGCGTGGAATCCCGCCATCGGCCTATTCAAAAACTACCCCAAAGTAGTAGAATTCACTTCTGCAGACTCTGGAATCCCCGATCTACCAGACTCAATCTTCTTGGACGTGCATTATCGGGTTGGCGAGATACTTAATGTAAGACCTTCTCTCTCTCTCTCTCTCTCCTCTGTTCATTTTTCCCACTAACCTGTTCTACGTAGGAGTTCCAGCTCCAAAGACTCTCACTTGAATCGATTAGTCACATGAGGTTCTAGCCAAGAGGCATAAAAGTTGTGTCGAGGAGAAATATGTATATATATCTAAGCCTCATGGCTATACCACAGCCGCATGTGGCTAACACATCCTCAATCCCAATAGACTACACACGCCCTCCAGACCAGTCTCACTTTCTCGACTTTGTAATCTCAAAAAACTCGGTGACACCCTGCACGACAGCCTCCACATTCATATTGACGAGCGGCATGCGGTCATACGAGTCCTCCTTCATAATCGCCACGAGAGCCAGGTACCGATCGACCTCGCGCAGCATGATAGGCCGCTGCGAGTCGTGCAGGACCATGCAGCTCTCGGCCCAGTTGCACGCAACCTGGTCCTCGACTTTGGCGTTCCAGGGCTCGGCCTCGAGACGCTTGCGCTGGCCGTCGGACCGCGGCCAGGAGCCGTAGACCTCGGTGATGTCGATGATGACGTCAATGTAGTCGGAGCAGATCTCGTACGAGGCCATGTCAGCCGTGGCGGAGTCGGTGGCGATGTAAATCTTGGAGAGCACGTCAAAGAGGTAGGCCTTTTCGAAGCGGCAGGTTCGGCACAGATTGGTGAGCATGGCCTCGAGGGTGCCGAGCTGGGGAATGAGCTTTTGGATGACCTTGGAAAAGGCCTCAAAGATGGAGTGATTATAGATGGACGTGAGGTGGAATGTGACGGGGGCGTTTTCGAAGCCGTGGTCCGAGAGCTCGTCCTGGATGCGGATGGTGATGTCGCGCTGAATGTCGAGCTTGTAGTCGTCCGAGAGACCATCGACCTTGTGGATAAAGACCTCGATGTTGATGTTTGGGTAGAAGCGCTGGAGGTTTAGGACCGTGGCGTTGAGACGGGCTACGGCTTCGAGATAGTCGTCCTGCGCATCAATCACCCAGATGAGGGCGCCAATCTCGCCAAAGATGGCGTCCATATCAAAGTTTGGGTTCTCAAAGAAGTCAATCTGGCCAGGGAAATCCCAGACCTGGTAGTCCATGAAGGATCTGAAGAAGATAGTCAGTGGGACAGGTTGCTCGTCACATTGGCTTGGTTTGAGGCCTTACGCCATGGAGTCCTTTTGAATACGAGCTGTCGACTCCAGGAAAAGCGTCTCATTTGGCGGGAGCTTATGAAAGACGACGCTCGATATTGATGACTTGCCGCTCCTGCCATTGTAATCGGTATGTAATCCATATGAAGCACCGGCATGGAGGGATGACATACCTTCTCTGACCCATCAAAAGGAGTCTGGGCTTGCCCTTTGCAGGGGGGCCCGGAGGCATTTCTACCATCTTGCTCGCATCCTGCGGCTGCACTCCTTGACTCTGATCGTAGACACGCTGGAGTGTTAGCCTAGCTGGACTTAAACGGCCGTTTGATCGCAAAGAACCCCCGTAAGAAGAAACACCTAAGCCATCTACCGCGAGTCTATTTTGCTGCCTACTATACAATATCCTTTTTTTTTTTTTTCCTTTTTCTGTTGTTCCTTTTCTATATCCAAACGAATGACTGTTCCGAAAAATCGAGCTAAGAAAAAGTGCATACCAAAA
>NW_026850533.1:0-76951 GCF_030869225.1 Colletotrichum abscissum
TGCGAGCAGGCGATGCGAAGCTTTTGATAGCAAAATACGTACTCCCACCGTCGGCTCCAACATCCTCTCAATGATTGGCTAATGCGGCGCAAGCACCCTAGCCACAATCACGAGCGATACGGTACCCTAACCCTAACCCTAACCCTAACCCTAACCCTAACCCTAACCCTAACCCTAACCCTAAGTCGTATCCCGCCCGTTTTATATAATTAAATAGTACTACTTATCGTCGATTCTCTAACACTCTTATTAAGTATCTAATTTATATCTAGTACGCCTCGTAAGCTACTATTAGAAAAGTATAGTAAATAGGTAAGTAGGTCGAGAGTAATCTATTTTATAAAAAATATTAAATATATTAATCAAGAGAAATAGCCCTATTTCTAATATCAAAATAAATAACGACCTTACTATAGTTAATACCGAATAGTTAATAAAGGTTTAAGCTAAATAGCTTAAGTACGTAATAAGCGGTATTAGTATATATAACTTATTAACCGAGCTATATACCCTTAGGATCGTAAGTATTATAAACGACCTTAATAATACTATAACTACTTACTTAGTAACGCGTCTTATTTATAATAAGGTTCGAACTATAACGAATACGATTATCTCCGCTTTTATATTTTTAAAACTAGTAATAAGAGACCTGGATAATAAGAGAAAGTTATACCCGCTCGTATATATATCTATTAACTATTTATATAACCGAGCTCGGGATTAGTTTACGCTTATAAAATAAAGACTTATAAATATTTCGATCGATTTTATTATAAGCTTTAATACTAACTACGATATACGTAAAAACTATTATAACTATATTTACGTAACGGTTTTAATAGATTAGGCGTCGTAAAATCTAAACGAACTCTCGTTTTACGTTTCTAATTTACGAAGTTTTACCTAGAGTAATAAGTTTATTAAGAACTACCGAAACTAGATTTTATACTATTTATAAAAGAGCGTCGTAAATACCGGCCTAAATAGAAGGAACCTTAGATATTTAATATCTTTCGATACTAAGAGATCGTTAAATACTAAAATAATATAGAGACGATACGAAGAAGTATGTTATTATAGAATTATTATTATTATTAAGACGTATACTAAGAGACTTAATAACGCGGCTAGACTCCCCTAAGACTTAATTTACCCTTTTATCAGTTAGCTTAGGTAAGAGCGTAATTAATAAATAAACTATAAAAATGTAATAGTAAATCTATTTACGTATCTAGAGGTCCTAAACGATACGATAAATAGTTTAGGTAAAATATATCGGCTACTATATAAATATTATTAGGGCTAACCTCTATTATATAAAGATTTTTATAGAATTTATAAGATCCTTCTTTGTTTTAGTTATTTATTATAAAGTAATTGAAGTTCTATTATTAAAAAAAAAAAGGACTTTTTTATTATAAAATAATATTAAGTAGCTATGGTAATATAGTAATAATAAAAGGGGTATGCTATCTTATCTTTCGTTTACGATATAGTAAATAAAAGAATTTATAAGTACTAAATTCTTTCGTATACTACATAGCGAACAAAAGAATTTATAGATACTCAATTCTTTTGTTTACTATATAGCGAACAAAAGAATTTTAAAATTTTAGTTAAGTTAAAATTTTAATTAATTCTTTCGTTTATAACATAGTAAACAAAAAAATTTATAAGTACTCAATTCTTTCGTTTACCACATAGCGAATAAAAGAATTTTAAAATTTTAGTTAAATTAAAATTTTAGTTAATTCTTTTGTTTATAATATAACAAACAAAAGAATTTTAAAATTTTAGTTAATTTAAGATTTTAGTCAATTTAAGATTTTAGTTAATTTAAGATTTTAGTTAATTTAAGATTTTAGTTAACTTAAAATTTTGGTCAATTCTTTTGTTCATAATATAGTAAACAAAAGAATTTTAGTATTTTAGTTAATTCAAGATTTTAGTTAATTTAAGATTTTGGTTAATTTAAAATTTTAGTTAATTCTTTTGTATACTACATAGTAAACAAAAGAATTCTAGTATTTTAATTAATTCTTTTATATACTACATAGCGAATAAAAGAATTACTAAGATTTTACTTAATTCTTTCGTACACTACATAACGAACGAAAAAATTTCAAAATTTTAATTAATTTAAAATTTTAATTAATTCTTTCGTTTACTATATAGCAAATAAAAAAATTACTAAAGTTTTACCTAATTCTTTCGTATACCACATAGTAAATAAAAGAATTTTAGTATTTTAATTAATTTAAGATTTTAGTTAATTTAAAATTTTAATTAATTTAAAATTTTAATTAATTTAAAATTTTAGTTAATTCTTTTATACACTACATAGTAAACAAAAGAATTTTAGTATTTTAATTAATTCTTTTATATACCATATAGCGAATAAAAGAATTACTAAAATTTTACCTAATTTTTTTATATACTATATAATAAATAAAAGAATTACTAAGATTTTACTTAATTTTTTTGTATACTACTTAACGATTAAAACGTTTTTTAGAATTTACCTACCTAACGGATAAAAGAATATTATAAATTTATTTAAACCTTTTAGTTACTACTTAATAACTAAAAGAACTTCGAGATTTTACTTAATTCTTTCGGTTACTACTTACTAACCTTAACTTTCCGAAATTTTAACTAATTCTTATAATTAGTATTTAGTAAATAAGATATTTATAAGGTTTTATTTTAAAATATTTAATATTATATTTATAAGTTTATTATTATTATAACTATATTAATTAACCTAATTATATTTTATCCTATTTATATATAATAGCTAAGAAGGGTATCGGGGTTATGAAACTATTTAGCTTTATATATATTCTTATTTACGTTAAAAAGGGGGGAGTTACTTTAGATAATCTATCTTCTTAAAAGAAATATAATATTATAATTAAAGGGGCTTTCTAATTTAATAAAACGTAGTTATAACTACTCTCCTATAGCCTGACTATATCCTATATAATACTAATAATATAATTACTAAGATCTATACTTACTAACGTCTTTTATTATAACGTATACCTCGCTCTTATTTTTAATTTTTAAAAAATAATAACTACTTTTTATACGTTATAACGCCTATAACAACCTAAATAAAATACACGTTATAATATTTTAATAAAACACTTTTTATTAATTTTTAAAATCTTTTTAATAATAGGTGCTTTCTATAACTTATATTCTATTTATTTTTTATTTCAAATTTAATTACTTTCAAATTTAATTAATTAGAATCGTATTACGTTATATTAGGCTATTATTTTTATAAGTTAACTTATTTCTATTAGTTATTACGTAATAAATAAAAGAACATAGTAAGTTTATATAATTTTTTTAGTTATTACGCAACGGATAAAAGAATATCGTAAGTTTATTATATATTTTTAATTACTGCGTAACGGATAAAAGAATTTTAAGATTTTAGTTAATTATTTTGTCTAACACCTAGTAACTAAAAGGATTACTAAGATTTTAATTAATTCTTTTGTCCAATACTTAGTAACTAAAAGGATTACTAAAATTTTAATTAATTCTTTCGTTCATAACCTAGCACATAAAAGAATTTATAAGTACTCAATTCTTTCGTTAATAACTTAGTAAACAAAAGAATTTCGAAATTTTAATTAATTTTTTTATTCGCAACCTAGCGCATAAAGAAATTTATAAATACTCGATTCTTTTATTAGCGACTTAGTAAATAAAAGAATTTCGAAATTTTAATTAATTCTTTTGTTCGCAACCTAGCGTATGAAAAAATTTATAAATACTTAATTCTTTTGTTCGTAACCTAGCGCACAAAAGAATTTATAGGTACTTAATTCTTTCGTTAGTAACCTAGCGAATAAAAGAATTTTGAGATTTTAATTAATTCTTTTGTTCGCGACCTAGCGTACGAAAGAATTTGTAAGTACTTAATTCTTTTGTTTATTATATAGCGAATAAAAAAATTTATAAGTACTCAATTCTTTTATTTACGACCTAGCGAATAAAAGAATTTATAAGTACTTAATTCTTTTGTTCATAACTTAGTAAATAAAAGAATTTATAAATACTCGATTTTTTTATTTACGACTTAATAAATAAAAAAATTTATAAGTACTTAATTCTTTTGTTCGCAACCTAGCGTATAAAAGAATTTATAAATACTCGATTCTTTTATTAGTAACCTAGCGAATAAAAAAATTTCGAAATTTTAGTTAATTCTTTCGTTCGCAACCTAGTATATAAAAAAATTTATAAGTACTCGATTCTTTTATTAGCGACTTAGTAAATAAAAGAATTTCGAGATTTTAATTAATTCTTTCGTTCGTAACTTAGCGTACGAAAGAATTTATAAGTACTCGATTCTTTTGTTCGTAACCTAGCGTATAAAAAAATTTATAAGTACTCGATTCTTTTGTTAGCGACCTAGCGAATAAAAGAATTTTAAGATTTTAATTAATTCTTTTGTTCGTAACCTAGCGTATAAAAAAATTTATAAGTACTCGATTCTTTTGTTTACTATATAGTAAATAAAAGAATTTATAAGTACTCGATTCTTTCATTTACGACCTAGCGAATAAAAGAATTTATAAGTACTTAATTTTTTTATTCGCAACCTAACGTACGAAAGAATTTATAAGTACTTAATTCTTTCGTTAATAACCTAGCGAATAAAAGAATTTCGAAATTTTAGTTAATTCTTTTGTTCGCAACTTAGCGTATAAAAGAATTTATAGGTACTCGATTCTTTCGTTAGTAACCTAGCGAATAAAAGAATTTCGAGATTTTAGTTAATTTAAGATTTTAGTTAATTCTTTTGTTCGCAACCTAGCGCATAAAAGAATTTATAAGTACTCGATTCTTTTGTTTACTACATAGCGAACAAAAAAATTTCAAAATTTTAATTAATTCGTTTAGTTATTACTTATTAAATAAAAGATCTTTTAGGCATTACTTATTAAATAAAAGAATTTCTTAAGTTTTATTTAATTTTTTTTAGTAATTACTTAATAGCTCAAAGAATTTCGTAAACTTATTTACTTATTTTCCTTTATATTAAATTATTTAAAAAACTTTTTCTTATTTATATTAAGCGGCTATAGTAGTGAAATAATATTAAGTGGCTACGGTAGTGAAGTAATATTAAGTGGCCACGGTAGTAAAGCAATATTTAGTAGCCACGGTAGTAAAGCAATATTTAGTAGCTACGGTAGTAAGGTAATATTTAGTAGCTATAGTAGTAAAGTAATATTTAGTAGCTATAGTAATAAAGTAATATTATATTTTATAATTAAAAAAAAATAATTTTTTTATATATATTAAAAAGTAATAACTAAGTAGCTATAATATAATAATACTTTTATTAATTTCTCGCTTTTTTAAAATATACCTTTTTTTAAATAAAAAGTATGCGAAATTCTTAAAAATTCCTAAACCTAAGCCCATTTGGCCTACTTGATATAGTTAAGATAACTATATAAGTACTTAAGATACTTAAAGTATTAAAAAAAAAGATTAAAAAAAAGATATATTAAAAAGAACGTTAAAGTCCTAAATAGCGTTTTAAAATATAAAAAGGGAGCTAGGGGAGGGGAACTTTAAACTATAAGAGGATAATTATTATTATATTAGCGAACTTTTCTTTTACTAAATATTTAAAAAAACTTTTAAAAATCGTTTATATTACTTATTAACTAAGTACGAAGTAGTCTCTTTTTTAATAAGTAATAGAGTCCTAAAAGTTAAAAGATTTATAAAAACGCTTATTAAATTAGAATACTTAAAATTAGCTTTTTTAGTTAAGTAGTAGGGGAGTATTATAAATATACCTATTAGGGTAAGGATAGCTTTTATATAAATCCGGATATATATATAATAATATAAGCTTTAGAAATTATAAGTCGATTTAAAGGATTTTTATTTATAAAACGGGCCCGAGGTACTATAATTATAAAGCTTTTTATAAAAAAATAGTTTTATAACTAGCTAAGGAAAGGGTATTAATAACTACTTAGCGAACTATTTTATAAAAAAGCTAGGTTTAAAAAAGGAGCGAGGATTTTTAAATACGATTTATTAGTTTATTATACTAAGGATTTTAGTTAATATACTAGGATTAAGCGTTTTAATATTTTTATTAAAGAATATTAATTTATAATATAAGTAGTTAAAGGCTAAGAAAGAACGGGGAGGTCTTAGTTTATTAAAAAGAAAGAAAATAGAGTTAGTTTATAGTTTATTAGCAAAAAAAGTACCGTTTATATAAGACCTATATAATATAATAAAAACGAATATAGTAAATAGGATTTTAATAAAAAAGAATCCTAAGATAATAAAGGCTCTATAATAGATTTAAAAAGGGAAGTTAAAATAAAAGGTAATAGATTTATTATTATTTTTATTTATTAAGGGGATTAGAGTAGGAAATATAATTAAAATTAATTAGGTTATAGATTCTAAACTTTTTTTACTTATTAATAGTAAGTAAAAGGTTAGCTTAGTTAGTTAATTAGGTTATAGATTTTAGAATTTTTTTACTCGCTAATAATAAGTAAAAGGTTAGCTTAGCTAGTTAAATAAGGTATTTAATACTTAAATTTTTTTATTTATTAATAGCGAGTAAAAGGTTAGCTCGGCTAGTTAAACGAGGTATTTAATACTTAATTTCTTTTACTTATTAATAATAAGTAAAAGGTTAGCTCGGCTAGTTAAACGAGGTATTTAATAACTAAATTTTTTTATTTACTAATAGTAAGTAAAAGGTTAGCTCGGCTAGTTAAACGAGGTATTTAATAACTAAATTCTTTTACTCGCTAATAGTAAGTAAAAAGTTAGCCCGGGTATTTAGGGTTTATAAAGCTTAAATATTTCTTTATTTTATTAATAGCGTATAAAAAGTTAGTAAAAGTAATAAGTAGTTAAGGTTTATAAATCCTAAATTATTCTTTAACTCGTTAATAATAAGTAAAAGGTTAGCTTAGGTAGTTAATATAAGTATTTAGGATTAAAATCTTTTTACTTATTATTAATAAGTAAAAAGCTAGCTAAGGCAGTGGGTATTTAAGATTTATAAATTTTAAATTTTCTTTTTAAGCTTAACCCTTTAGTACTTAATTAATATACCCTTAGGATTATAAGTATTATAAACGACTTTAATAATACTATAGCTACTTACTTAGTAGCGCGTTTTATTTATAATAAAGTTCGAATTATAATAAATACGATTATTTTTACTTTTATATTTTTAAAACTAATAATAAGAGACCTAGATAATAAGAAAAAGTTATACTTACTCGTATATATATCCGCTAGCTATTTATATAACTAAGCCCGGGATTAGTTTATATTTATAAAATAGAGATTTATAAATACTTTAATCGATTTTATTATAAGCTTTAATACTAATTATAATATACGTAAGAACTATTATAACTATATTTACGTAATAATTTTAATAAATTAGGTATTATAAAACCTAAACGAACTCTCATTTTACGTTTCTAATTTACGAAGTTTTACTTAAAGTAATAAGTTTATTAAGAACTACCGAAGCTAGATTTTATATTATTTATAAAAGAGCGTTATAAATACTAGCCTAAATAGAAAGAACCTTAGATACTTAATATTTTTTAATATTAAGAGATTATTAAATATTAAAATAATATAGAGATAATATAAAAAAGTATATTATTATAAAATTATTATTATTATTAAAACGTATATTAAGAGACTTAATAACGCGGCTAAACTCCCCTAAAACTTAATTTACCTTTTTATTAATTAGCTTAAGTAAGAGCGTAATTAATAAATAAACTATAAAAATACGGTAATAAATTTATTTATATATTTAGAGGTCCTAAATAATATAATAAATAGTTTAAATAAGATATATTAGCTACTATATAAATACTATTAGGGCTAACCTCTATTATATAAAGATTTTTATAGAGTTTATAAAATCCTTCCTTATTTTAGTTATTTATTATAAAGTAATTAAAGTTTTATTATTAAAAAAAAAGGACTCTTTTATTATAAAATAATATTAAGTAGCTACGGTAGTATAGTAATAATAAAAGGGGTATGCTATCTTATTTTTCGTTTATAATATAGCGAACGAAAGAATTTATAGGTACTAAATTCTTTTATATACTATATAGCGAATAAAAGAATTTATAAATACTAGATTCTTTTATTTACTATATAGCGAACGAAAGAATTTTAAAATTTTAGTTAAGTTAAAATTTTAGTTAATTCTTTTGTTTACGATATAGCGAACAAAAGAATTTGTAAGTACTCGATTCTTTTATTTATTATATAGCGAACGAAAGAATTTTAAGATTTTAGTTAAGTCAAAATTTTAGTTAATTCTTTCGTTTACGATATAGCGAATAAAAGAATTTTAAGATTTTAGTTAATTTAAGATTTTAGTTAATTTAAGATTTTAGTTAATTCTTTTATATACTATATAGCGAACGAAAGAATTTTAGTATTTTAGTTAATTCTTTCGTATACTATATAGCGAACAAAAGAATTACTAAGATTTTGCCCAATTCTTTTATACACTACATAGCGAACAAAAGAATTTTAAGATTTTAATTAATTTAAGATTTTAGTTAATTCTTTTATATACTATATAGCGAACGAAAGAATTACTAAAATTTTACCTAATTCTTTTATATACTATATAGTAAATAAAAGAATTTTAGTATTTTAATTAATTTAAAATTTTAATTAATTTAAGACTTTAGTTAATTCAAAATTTTAGTTAATTCTTTTGTTTACTACATAGCAAATAAAAGAATTACTAAGATTTTACTTAATTCTTTCGTATATTATATAGTAAATAAAAGAATTACTAAGATTTTAGTTAATTTTTTTATATACTACTTAACGGCCGAAACGTTTTTTAAAATTTACCTACTTAACGGATAAAAGAATATTATAAATTTACTTAAACCCTTTAATTACTACTTAATAACTAAAAGAACTTCGAGATTTTACTTAATTCTTTCGGTTACTACTTATTAACCTTAACTTTTTAAAATTTTAACTAATTCTTATAATTAGTATTTAGTAAATAAGATATTTATAAGGTTTTATTTTAAAATATTTAATATTATATCTATAAGTTTATTATTATTATAACTATATTAATTAACTTAATTATATTTTATTCTATTTATATATAATAATTAAAAAGGGTATTAGGGTTATAAAACTATTTAGTTTTATATATATTCTTATTTACGTTAAAAAAGGGGGAGTTATTTTAAACGATCTATCTTTTTAAAAAAAATATAATATTATAATTAAAGGGGCTTTTTAATTTAATAAAACGTAGTTATAACTACTCTCTTATAGCCTAACTATATCCTATATAATACTAATAATATAATTATTAAGATCTATACTTACTAGCGTTTTTTATTATAATACGTACCTCGCTCTTATTTTTAATTTTTAAAAAATAATAACTACTTTTTATATATTATAACGCCCGTAATAACCTAAATAAAATATACGTCGTAATATTTTAGTAAAATACTTTTTATTAATTTTTAAAGTTTTCTTAATAATAAGTACTTTTTATAACTTATATTCTATTTATTTTTTATTTTAAGTTTAATTATTTTTAAGTTTAATTAATTAGAATTGCGTTACGTTACGTTAGGTTATTATTTTTATAAGTTAACTTATTTTTATTAGTTATTACGTAATAAACAAAAGAATATAGTAAGTTTATATAATTTTTTTAGTTACTACGTAACGGATAAAAGAATATTATAAGTTTGCTATATACTTTTAGTTATTATATAACGGATAAAAGAATTTTAAGATTTTAGTTAATTATTTTATCTAATACCTAGTGACTAAAAGGATTACTAAGATTTTAATTAATTTTTTTATTTATAACTTAGCGTATAAAAGAATTTATAAGTACTAGATTCTTTTATTTATAACTTAGCGAACAAAAGAATTTATAAGTACTTAATTCTTTTATTTACGACTTAGTATATAAAAGAATTTATAAGTACTAGATTCTTTTATTTATTATATAGCGAATAAAAGAATTTATAAGTACTTAATTTTTTTATTCGTAACCTAGCGTACAAAAGAATTTATAAGTACTCAATTCTTTTATTTACGACTTAGCAAACGAAAGAATTTATAAGTACTAGATTTTTTTATTTATTATATAGTAAACGAAAGAATTTATAAGTACTCGATTTTTTTATTTACGACCTAGCAAATAAAAGAATTTATAAGTACTAAATTCTTTTATTTACTATATAATAAACAAAAGAATTTATAAGTACTCGATTTTTTTATTAGCGACTTAGCGAACGAAAGAATTTTAAGATTTTAGTTAATTTAAGATTTTAGTTAATTTTTTTATTCGCGACTTAGTATATAAAAGATTTTATAAGTATTCGATTCTTTTATTAGTAACCTAGCGAATAAAAGAATTTTAAAATTTTAGTTAATTTAAGATTTTAGTTAATTTAAGATTTTAGTTAATTCTTTTGTTCGCGACTTAGTGTATAAAAGAATTTATAAGTACTCGATTCTTTTATTAATAACCTAGCGAACAAAAGAATTTTAAAATTTTAGTTAATTTAAGATTTTAGTTAATTCTTTTGTTTACGACTTAGTATATAAAAGATTTTATAAGTACTCGATTCTTTTATTTACGACCTAGCAAATAAAAGAATTTATAAATACTAAATTCTTTTATTAGCGACTTAGTAAATAAAAGAATTTTAAGATTTTAGTTAATTTAAGATTTTAGTTAATTTAAGATTTTGGTTAATTTAAGATTTTAGTTAATTGTTTTGTTCGCGACTTAGTATACAAAAGAATTTATAAGTACTAGATTTTTTTATTAGCGACCTAGCGAACAAAAGAATTTATAAGTACTCGATTTTTTTATTTATAACTTAGTATACGAAAGAATTTATAAGTACTCGATTCTTTTATTTACTATATAGTAAATAAAAGAATTTTAAGATTTTAGTTAATTTAAGATTTTAGTTAATCTTTTTATTTATAACCTAGTATATAAAAGAATTTATAAGTACTAGATTTTTTCGTTTATTATATAGCGAACGAAAGAATTTATAAGTACTTAATTCTTTTATTCGCGACCTAGTATATAAAAGAATTTATAAGTACTCGATTTTTTTATTTACAACCTAGCGAACGAAAGGATTTATAAGTACTTAATTCTTTTATTTATAACTTAGCGTATAAAAAATTTTATAAGTACTTAATTCTTTTGTTCGTAACCTAGCGTATAAAAGAATTTATAAGTACTCGATTTTTTTATTAGCGACCTAGTAAATAAAAGAATTTTAAGATTTTAGTTAATTTAAGATTTTAGTTAATTCTTTTATTTACGACCTAGCGAACAAAAGAATTTTAAGATTTTAATTAATTTTTTTAGTTATTACTTATTAAATAAAAGATCTTTTAGGCATTACTTATTAAATAAAAGAATTTCTTAAGTTTTATTTAATTTTTTTTTAGTAATTATTTAATAGCTTAAAGAATTCTATAAACTTATTTATTTATTTTTATTTATATTAAATTATTTAAAAAACTTTTTTTTATTTATATTAAGCGGCTATAGTAATAAAGTAATATTAAGCGGCTATAGTAGTAAAATAATATTAAGTAGCTATAGTAGTAAAGTAATATTAAATAGTTATAGTAATAAAGTAATATTAAGTAGCCACGGTAGTAAAGTAATATTAAGTAGCCACGGTAGTAAAGTAATATTTAGTAGCTACGGTAGTAAAGTAATATTATATTTTATAATTAAAAAAAATAATATATATATATATATTAAAAGTAATAACTAAGTAGTTATAATATAGTAATACTTTTATTAATTTCTCGCTTTTTTAAAATATACTTGATTTTTAAGTAAAAAGTATACGAAATTCTTAAAATTTCCTAAACCTAAGCCCATTTAGCCTACTTGATAGTAATACTTTTATTAATTTCTCGCTTTTTTAAAATATACCTTTTTTTAAGTAAAAAGTATGCGAAATTCTTAAAAATTCCTAAACCTAAGCCTATTTAGCCTATTTAATATATAATAATATAAGCTTAAGAAGTTATAAGTTAATTTAAAGGATCTTTATTTATAAAATAGGCCCGAGATATTATAATTATAAGGCTTTTTATAAAAAAATAGTTTTATAATTAGCTAAAAAAGGGTATTAATAGCTACTTAGCGAGCTATTTTATAAAAAAACTAAGCTTAAAAAAGGAACGAGGATTTTTAAATACGATTTATTAATTTACTATACTAAGGATTTTAGTTAATATACTAAGATTAAATATTTTAATATTTTTATTAAAAAATATTAACTTATAATATAAGTAATTAAAGGCTAAAAAAAAACGGGGAGGTCTTAGTTTATTAAAAAGGAAGAAAATAGAGTTAGTTTATCGTTTATTAATAAAAAGGGTACTATTTATATAGGACCTATATAATATAATAAAAATAAGTATAGTAAATAGGATTTTAGTAAAAAAGAATTTTAAGATAATAAAGGTTTTATAGTAAATTTAAAAAGGAAAGTCGAAATAAAAAGTAATAAATTTACTATTATTTTTATTTATTAAGGGGATTAGAATAGGAAATATAATTATAGTTAACTAGGTTATAGATTCTAAACTTTTTTTATTTATTAATAATAAGTAAAAGGTTAGTTTGGCTAGTTAAAGGAGGTATTTAATACTTAAATTCTTTTATTTATTAATAATAAGTAAAAAGTTAGCTTAGTTAGTTAAATAAGGTATTTAATAACTAAATTCTTTTACTTATTAATAATAAGTAAAAGGTTAGCTTAGCTAGTTAAATAAGGTATTTAATACTTAATTTCTTTTACTTATTAATAATAAGTAAAAAGTTAGCTTAGCTAGTTAAACAAAGTATTTAATAACTAAATTTTTTTACTTATTAATAATAAATAAAAGGTTAGCCTAGGTATTTAGGGTTTATAAATTTTAAATATTTCTTTATTTTATTAATAATATATAAAAAGTTAATAAAAGTAGTAAGTAGTTAGGGTTTATAAATCCTAAATTGTTCTTTAACTTATTAATAACGAGTAAAAGGTTAGCTTAGGTAGTTAATATAAGTATTTAGGCCCCTTAATAGAGTAATCCGCCGGGGCCGTACCGTATATTACGTATTAAGGAAAACTAAGTATATTACGCTCTATACCTAATTACTAATTAAAATAGTAGTTAACTAACTTAATTATTATTTTCTTTTTATTAACTCCCGACCTTTCCCTATATAAAGTCCTCTAAGTTCTAGCTATTTAAAAGGCGAGCTATACCTACTTTAACATATATAAAACCTCTTAGTACTAGCCCGTATAAGTAGCTAGATTTTATATTATATACTCCTTTTTATTAAGGGTTAGAGGGCCCCTTATATATTCCCTTATGTTTATAATATAACCTATATTAAAAAGATTTTTAACTCCGTAAAGTATAATTTCTAAGTTAATATTAATATATTAGATCTTAATGTCCGTACTAGCCCGGCTATTTATAGCGTTCGTATTATTACTTAGCTAGATTCTATACTATTAAAAAGTATTTTATTACTTCTTAAGTATATTTACGTTAGTTATAATAGCTATAGTATCGAGCTAGCTAAGGGCACCTAGCCTAAAAAGGGTAGACTTATTAACAAGCATCTTTAGCCTACTAATTACTAACTATATACTAAGAGTAGAGTAATAGTTTATATATTAATAAGTTTATTTAGTAGATTTATTTAGTAAATTTATTTAGTTTAAATAGAGCTTTAAGTAATATTAAAAGCGATAAGGATAAAAAGAATTTTTATGAGCTCTAAGTAGTAGATATTAGCCTATTTAGCCCTTTTTTTAAAAACCTCTACGTCGCTATTAAAGTTCAGAACCTCTATAGTTAAAAAAGGCCGCCTCTAACTATTATAGCTAACTATTATAGCTAACTATTATAGCTAACCTCTATTATTAACCTTTCTAATTAGCGCCGCTATATAATAAAAAGGGTAGCTTACTTATCCCGAATTATATAATAGTTTTTATATTAAAATTACTATATTACGTTAAGTACGTACTTAGGATATATTACGTATATTATATAATTAAAAAGTATACTATATCGTATAATTTCCTTTAAAAACGTAATCCTATTAAGGTCGATCTTTTGCGCCTATAAAGCCGGAAAAAAAACCACTATATAAGTATTTAGGATTAAAATCTTTTTATTTATTATTAATAAATAAAAAGCTAGCTAAGGTAGTAAGTATTTAAGATTTATAAATTTTAAATTTTCTTTTTAAGCCTAACCCTTTGGCACTTAATTAATAAGTATATAGTATTTCTATCGTAACGTAATTTATCTTAGTGCTATATAGGTATTGTGTACTTACCGAGAGTTAATTATTAGGCCTAACCGGGATGCAAGGCAGTCGTAGGTTAGAACTAGTTAGGAATCTATTATGTAATCACGGACCCGGAGGCTTCGCAGGGTCCGAACTTGTATGTATTATGTTAAATTCCGCTCGTTACTAATGGGAGTCCTGTCTTCGAATCCTCCGCTCCTGGCTTACTTTCTCGACCATTGCTTATGTAAGCTTGGATACTTGCTATCCGCTGGCTCCTTGAGTGCATTGGGTTGAGGTAGACCTCCCGTGTAAGATTGTCAACATGTGCCGGCTTGCAAGCCGGCACATGATGACTATTGTATAATGTCAAGAGAAATAGGATTGGTTTTCATTATTCCAGTTTGGACTGTCGGGGAGGAGACGGTGATGGATATAAAATGAGACAAGAAGTCCGCTCATCTGGCGCCTTTTCATCCATCAACCACTACCTGAAGGGATTCAGAACTTTCCTCCTACAATCAGTCATTTATTACCCGATACACCTCAACAAAGATGGCGAACATAAAGAAAATCAAAGTCTTGGGAGTCCATGGGCCTAACGCTGGCAAGGTCATTCTCCTTTGCGAGGAGCTCGGACTCCCATACGAGACGGAAATCATCCCCCTCAACGACGTCAAGAACCCCAAGTACGTTGCCATTAACCCGAATGGCCGGCTGCCGTCCATCCAGGATCCCAACACAGACCTCACACTGTGGGAGTCGGGCGCAATCATCGAGTACTTGACGGACAAGTACGACAAAGCTCACAAGCTCAGCTTCGAGCCGGGCACAGCTGCGGCCTACTACGCTCGTCAGTGGCTTTTCTATCAGACAACTGGCCAGGGACCGTATTACGGGCAGGCGATGTGGTTTATTATCTATCAGCCACTTCCCGAGGCGCGCGAGCGCTATGTCAAGGAGGTTAATCGCGTGACCTCTGTTCTGGAGGGACACCTGGCAAAGCAGACCCCGGACGCGGACGGGAATTATTGGTTCTTGGACGGGCGGATCTCGTACGTGGATATCGCCTTTTTCACATGGCAGCACACAGCCTCGCCGCGAATTCCGGATGCCGAGTTCAATCAGGATGACTATCCGCACGTCAAGAAGTGGTACGACAACATGCTTGCGCGCCCGAGTGTGCAGAAGGTTCTGAAGCTTCAAGAGACCAATTAGGTTGCAGTGAGTCATTGTTAGAAGCGGAATTGTTTGTCTTGCAAGGGCTAGTCACTGCTGCGAGGGTATATAGAGATGAATAGGGGCTGTTGTTCGCATCGGAGATAATTGAAATCATCTACATAAACTTCGTTTGCCTTCCCCTCATCTTTCGTGTTCAGCATGAGTGTATTTTGAGGATTGATGGTGTGAAGTTGGCCACTTCTATACCTATAGAGTTGTAAAGTATTGCCGTGAATGAGTGAGTCCTGTATCGTATATGTCGCCCTTATTATTTCACCTTGGTCTGATCCTTTGCGGGCACAGACCGATAGCCAGTACTGTTTCCTGGTTCGTGATAATTATCTGGGTCGCGAGAAGCAAGTTTAGCCATCCCGAGTATCCCGCTGGACCGGCACTGGGTTTACAGCATCCACACTACCTTACTTTCATGGGCGAGTCAGAATCCCAATGTGGTCTTGTTTGCAAACAATCACGCTGGAATGATTATGCAAAGGATGCTGTATACTCCGGACGGAAAAGACGAACAGCCTTGTTTGCCTCGTTGTGCAAGCTGGTGCAAGCATTATGCATTCGTCGGAGTTCTTCGGATTGTGCGTATGTTCCTGGATTCTTGGCAAGTGTATCTAGCAGATCTAGAAAAGGCTCAAGGAGATGGAGGTCTGAGAGTGCGCTCGGCGATGTCGGGTTGTGCGCCAGATTGTAGAGCATACTGCTGGCTGCAGCGAAGAAAGAGTGAAGAAGCATCCTGTAATAGGTCAGAGAAACGATGCGTAACGGATGTGGGTACCAAGAGGTCATTTACCAGATGCAGGAGCAGTCTCCGTGAGGGATGGCTTCAATGAGACGGATCGCTTGGCGTGACTCAGCGAGGCACAGACTGCTCGGGAGTAATGATGCTCCAGACCAACTGATTTCTTGATCGGGGGGAGATCGCGTCGTCGGGGATAAGTGGCGGTCAATCATTGTCAGACAATGGATATATGTGAGTCGTAAAACCACCTTATGGATCATCTCCCCTGCGATTTGGGTTTCTGACGAGATCAGGGAGTTCTCAAGGGGTTCCAGCTGCGCACTGGACTTCCAATAGGACAACACATAACTTAAATCTTGTGCTGCAATTGCCCTTTGTGCCTCCGATTCTCGTCCGGCTCGGATTGAGTACAGTTGTTTATACACCTGACCCTGAATAATCGCAAGTCCTATGCGGTGGTTGAAGAGCTCCACGTTACATGTCTCAAGCTTGATATTTGAGGGCAGTCGGACATCCATGTCATCATCATCTTGGCTGAAGGGTCGACAGGTCCGTAGACTGATGTCTTTGTCAAGAACGTATACTTTCCAAAACACTCGTCTCCGTGTTTCGGCTTGTTTTTCCGTGAGGGTTGGGTCGGAAGCCTCTCTGTGCAGATTCATAGCCTGTGCCAGTCGAAGGGCGGCGGCCACGAGCATCGACGCCAGCTCCGGATTCGGGGTCCCCTGGAGAATACAGGCCATACCCACTAGAGCTTGGACAGCAGAGATGCTAGCGACGTTCAATTCGGAGACGACGCCTAGGGCATTTTTCGTGTAAACATCAGCTAGATTGTTCTCATGCGTTTGGTCTAGTGTGCGCAGGCCACGGAGGCGATGAGCTATCGACAACACTACATTGAGACACGCCCACCAACTGGCATCTTCGGGGTTAGAGGTCGAGTACTTGAGGTGGAACTCTCTCAAGAAGTCCTCTTCGTTGAAAAGCGGAAGAAACCTGTTATAGTTGTTGAAGGTCTCCTTGACCAGCTCCAAGGCGACTGCCTTTATGGGAAGCTGCCCGCGCCCTTGTAGGGAGACTGGTCGTGACCCTGAGGAAAGATAAGGCCGTGGGCTGCCAGCTATAGGGTCAATTACAAAACCACGGACCGCTGAAAAATCGAGTTGGTCGTGGTCGTGTGCGCGCAATGCAACGTCGAGATCGACTCCTAGACTACCCGTATGTTCTGGTGACTGAACATGTGACTCATCCATCGGGGTCCATGAATTACTTTCTTTCGTGAGTGTGATCAGTGCCGCTATTTTGGGTGATACTGCGGGATTCGTTGTCTCTTCGCGCAATTTTTTCCCTGACACAGTAGACTTTTCTCCTTGGAAATTCATGTTCTCTAGCGCTGAGAGCCTTTCTTCAAGCTGTGCGATGTATTTGAAGCTGGGCAAGGTTTAATAGATACAACCTCCATGGAGTAGAGTAACAGACTAACCCAGCTGGTCTGCGAGGCTTCCTCTTCATTGCAATCTGCGTAAAGTGGCACCTTGCGTGGTATTTGGTGCACTGAGCGCACCCTTGGGCGGTAGGTTCACAACGGATCTTTTTCTTGCGGCACATGTCACAAGCCTTATATTGTAATGTTAAGAGAGAGGATATGATGTTGATTCCTCGGGTAAACTCACACGAACAGTGGCTCGCTGGCCCCCTCGCCCATGAGTTGGCTGGACCTGAGAACCCATTTGTGAATCCATGACCTGGTGTGCAATTGCCGTTTTCAATAGAGAGGCTGCGAGAAGAATCCTCGAAAAGCTTAGGTCTTAGCGCTTTACTTCTCAAAGGCAACTTCGAGAAACCCGATGGAGCAGAACGTCCTAAGGTAAGAGGGAAAAATGTCATCCCGTTCGATGTCATGACCAAACAGCAGATTGATTATAAATCAAACTTTTTGAGAATTATTAGGCTTAGGCACAACAAGATGAGCCGCTTATTAAGCCTGTACAACGGATTACTGGGCATTTATGCAGAGTTATCAGCCTAACGCGAACACCCCAAATATAATGAGGTACAGACTGCCAATCACGTCCACACCTCACATTGGTCGGACCATCCAAGTTGGGAACTGGGCTGCTAATCACATTCGACCGATGGATATTTCGGATGCTTCTATGAATTGCGGGACAGCCTCTTAACGCCAATGGCCTCATGTCGCCTTGGACTAACTTCATGGCACACGCACATTCTTGTTGATCAATCTGCTTCGATACCACCCGATGTGCCGTCGGCCCAATATCGTTTGCTCTACCATGTCCAAGATCTAAGACAGGGTGATCAGAAAGGCCCCCAAGCACTTGGTGACAGCGCTCAACAGCTCCTTGAACCCTCCGAGACGCTAATTTAAAATTGAAGAACTGTCGGCCACACAAAACGGCTATGATGAAAAGCTTCTCTGTGATAGTTCCGAGGTGGGAATATACTTTTACGAATTGGCGCTCTGCAAACATTGAAGGAGAAGTCTCTGAGCTTTCCGCCCTTTGGGGCTGAACCTGATGATCAAATAGCAACCGTGGGTCTTCGACTCGATGTGTGACCCAGGTAGAGGCATATAGTAACTCTTGTCGATTTCTTATCTAAGCTTAAAAGCTGGGTTGTTCAAGCTTGTTCTATAAACCTCGCATGCATCTAAATTAGTAATTAGTGGGTACTTGTCGGCTCGTGTGATTGCTTCAAGCTTTCCGCCCAAGTTTCTCGCCCAAGTTTCTGCTGACCAAAGTAAAAGGCGACTAGTACGTCGTCATAAAAATTAATAAGTTCGTTTCGCCTCTCGTCGTTCCTATGCTCACGATGGAGGATCTCTTCGATAGCTAAACGTGTAAAACAGGGTCAGGCCTTCCAAGAGCAGAAACGAAAGGAGGCAACGGAAGCCCTGGGGCGACTGATCCAGGCTATAAGCCCAGTTTGAGCACGGGAGTTCCGCACAATGGAGCAGAGACGGACCATACAGGCCTGCTTTCCGATTGGATGATTCTTGGTATAACACATGAACCTCGAAATGATGAGAATAGCCACCTTTCCTTTCGCCAAGCCCATTTGTGGGTTCTTTGGACGAATTTATGGATCCTTGCACTGAGTTTCTTACTTTGCCCGAACCATCTACAGATTGGACAGATAACTTGGATGGCTTTGCACCAACACTCAGTCTTTCTTGCGAGCCTTCTGATCCCGACCCAGAAGTGCTTAACAAAAGATTGACATCACTTACAGGAGAAGCAGCATAGTCGTGGAACATCCAATTCATTCTTCATACGGACAGGTCTGCCGGTGGCGGCATCAGCGGGACAAATGAGCATAAGGTAGATAATGTCCAATCGCAAACAGACAACGAGGAGGATGAACTCATTGTGGGACACTCTCTTGAGCCAGTCTCCTTTCCTGGGAAATTTCAGACCCCGCACTCGCTGCCCGCGGTGCCCGAGGGTGTGGATGTCACTATGCAGCAGCGAAAGATGCCATCAGCACTTGTTCTGAAAGAAAAACAGACTTTCACTGTTGATTGGATTAATTCATCATTCAGGATATTCCCACGCAGTTTTCAGGTACATTTGTCACCGAGCCACTGTAGCAAAAACATTTTTCTTCCCCCCCCCCAGGCTAAGTCTGCATAGTTCGTGGATATGTATAACGGCCTCTAGTTGTGTATTCACTTGGCAACGCCGTTAGAATATTCTCTGGCTTCTTATCAAGGTACCCTGACGAACATACTTACTTTTGAGTGGGACACAGCCCCCCGCCCCAGCAAAAGTTGTAGCCAATCGGCTACTCCCACCCCGCTTACTGTCAAGTCCGATGCATTTGCTAATACCAAATGACGCGGTGGTTAACCGGGTTCAACTCTCAAACCGTGGTATTTTAGTTCTAAATCCGTTCAAGTTATGTTACGTATAATACTATGCAGTACCTCGTTTCCACTTCCAAGTACATCGCGCTATTGTATACGTAGGGCACTCGGGCGGCCAGGTGGATATACTCCTAGACAAGATGCATTAGCATTCGGCGCAGAGGCTCTTCATAGCGTTACATCGCTCCTGACGGATATGCACCAAGGACCGCGCCGACGATGATTTTGCCATCTGTTCATCCGCAGAAAGCCGATGAATGCAGTCAGCCTCGGCAACCCTAATTGGAGACGACTATGCATAATGGATATCAGAGCCTAGTGCTACATAGGGAAAGAGAGAGGACTATAATGACTTTGAATCCAATTAGCCTAAATGATTTGAGGAAAGCGTGGGCTTCTCTCCACTGAGAGGGTTTTTTGAGTGCATGAATCCGAGACGTACGCCGCAATACGATCCTGCGCCAAGGGCCGCGCCCACGATAGCTCAACGTTTGTCTTTCTCCGCCAAGAGACGATGAACGCAATCAGCCTTAGTAACCCGGGCAAAGGAACCCATTGCAACATCGTGCTTATGGTATTGCAACATCATGCCTCATCCTACGCGTTCAAAGAAGGCTGGTACACACATCTACTCTCGCTTTCAACCCCTGAAGCCTCGGAAACAATGAATTACACGAGAATCTAACGACGTAGAGTAGTGGGAGACTAGACTGAATGGGAAGATGAGACGCGGTGACGAGATGTTAAGAACTCTGTGATAAAATTCTTCCTGAAATGTATAAAAGGTTCGATCCTATCTCTCTCTGGAAGCTCTTGAACCCATTCCCATTCACCTCAATATCTTTAGCCTCCCAGCAAAGAAACCAGTCTTCCATCAAGCAACCTGCACAGTTTCACTCTGGAGATCATTTCTCCGTCTCTGCCAACCAAAATGAAGTTCTTCGCCGCCATCAGCCTCGTCTCGGGCCTCTTCGCTACCGCCGCCTCGGCCATTGACCTGCACCTCGAGTTTGCGGGCGGTTGCAGCACCAGCGGCGGCGGGTACATCTGCCGAGGCTGGAACCCCAACACTTGCTGCAGCGTCAATGCGGGTACCTATTTCGCCAGTGGCTCGTTCCGGGCCATCCCGCGCAACTGGAACATCCAGGCGCGTGGCCACGCCGGGCCTAATTGCGGCTCCATCCGCGAGCAGCAGGACAGCGCCGGCCGCGACTATGTCTGCCTAGGAAATGGGCCCTTTGGCGGGCTGGGCTACGGTTTCAATAACAGAAAGATGATCCGCGGTGCGACCCTAGACGCTCGCGATGGCGAGGAGACTGAGGGTTGCGCCCAGCCCAACGTCCTGTACCTCGCCGACGGCACCCAGTACAACTACACCGCCATTGTCGAGACTGGCCAGGCCACCGAGGAGCTTGTTTCGCTTGTCGAGGCCGGCGCATCGGCCGACGACATCCCTAGCTTTGAAACCTTTAAGCTCGACGAAAAGCTCGTTTTGTAAACGACAAGCATCACTTAAGGACGCGGCCCGCCATCATTCCGTATTCAAGCCTTATGGAGAGTGCTCGAGCTGTTGTTCAGGTTGTGATGCGGCCTAGTGCTTAGGATTCAGCCGCTTCAAACGTCTCCTGTCCTGTAATCTGACCATTTCTGTTACGGGGTAGCACTTCTCTCCTTCTTCATGTGCTCAGCTCGTCCGAGCATAACGATACACTCTTTTTTTTGAAAATTGCGGTAAATTTACCTGGGGTACCTAAGTACCTTAATTTAGTCAAAGACAAAACCTTCATTACTGCGAGTCATGTACTCATCGGCCATTGCGCCCTATGATTACTTTCTCCGGTCTCTTTGTCAGGCCAAGTGTAACTGCCGTATCTATAAGACGTCCCATGTGCTTATCCCATTGAGTGCTACTAAACTATATCATAAGTCAACCTCACTCGCTGTCATACCCAGGCTATATGATGATAAGAGCCTACTAGGAAGAGCAAAATGAAACAGGGATAACATCCGTGGCTTTATACACAGTACTCCGTAAATTCAGAATAATTAGAGGGACATGGTTTCATAAGGGGCTTAACAAATGTAGAGTTTCTAGTTACTTAACCGCTTGTTCCCTATTGGTTTATCAAGAGAGTATCAGCGCTTACAACCCGCATTGGGCGGAATAGCTTTTCTTGGCGCAAGTTCTCATTTGCTGAGAATACGAGAACCTGACACATACGTACATCTAGCCAAACCAGGGAGCAGGACACATGCTGCTGCGGATAGAATCAGGATTTCAAAATCCTATAACCCGCAAAGATGGGCGGCCCAACCAGCCCACCCACTCGCCTTAGTCTCGCAACCTAAGGGCCCCGGGTGATCTGACTGTGCCCGAACGATAGAGAGGTGGCTACTCGGGTCCGTCCACTCCTTAGCGAGGTAATCTCGCGGCTGATGCCCTCTATTTAATTGATTCGAACGTCATAGTTCTTTTACTCGGGACCCGGATATGATGCTTGGCCTATAGATTCGGATCCGAAGAGAGAGGCCCGCGTGTCCTCTACTTGGCAACGCTTACAAAGAATACGACTGTCTACAAGGCATATTGAACGGAAAATACTACAGATTACGTATTAAAAAGCTTATAGCTGACTATGGAAAGCCTATGACAATGGTGATAACAGAGATCGTAGGTTTAAGGCCAGGCGCAGTTGATGCTGACGCAATCCTATTCCAAAGGACTTGGGCTTTAATTATGCCATTGGCTAAACTATGACTGCAATTTTGCTATTTCCCGTTATAGTCCTATTCCCATATAGGCCAGCGACCTTGAGCGGAGGTTGATGAGCAGACAAGGGCATACTACGTGATTCCGACCCAAGAGCGCGTTTCGGAATTCAACTCCTCTATTCTAAGGAAACATTGGGGCCCAAGAGGGGCATTCATAAGAGCCTCGATGGACGAGGACCAAAAGTTGCTCTATGCTCCTCCCGAAATTGGAGCCTCTAAATGGGGAATGAGTTTGCCGACAGTTTAAAAACCTTCTTCGTTCTCCTTGCCACGCGTTCCTATAGGAGATCTCGCGCTGTAGAATTATATAGATGATGTACTGGGCTGTCTCACTTGAAGAGAGGAGCGATATAGCATAGGTAGGATATGCCACCAGAAGATACTAGCGACTTCTTTGATCTGGACCTTTTCGCAAGGGCTCTTAAAGCACAGCATTTTAACCCCGCTTTCGTTCCCTTGTAAGAACACGGTGAGCTTCTCGTCCGTAATCTATTCAGGCTCCATTTGACTGGAGATTCTTAATCCAATACTATGTTATTGCACAGCATCTTACCTACAGGTCATGAATCATACATAATCCAAAGGAGGTCGGTCGGTTAGCACGAGAACATCAGACGTAGACCACCCCTGAATATTGCTACCGGAAATGGCCGACCTTTTGCCTAATAATCCATCATACGAGGTAGAATCCATTTTTATCTAGACACCTTATTCACTATTTGCCGGCTCCTCCTTATAGGCCTTTCCTTGATATAGCTTCAAACGCAAAGCGCCTGCCAGTATAGTTCAAAAGAACAAGATAACTCGGTAGACAAGATAAGTAAGTATTTTAACTAGTATCCTCAACTTTAGGCCCACGATCCTAGGAACCTATAGATGAAGCGCTTGTTATATCGAGGGAAACGCTACTAAGGTCAAATGAGGGTAGTAATCCTTGTGTGCCGGAAGTTCACAGACTTCCCCGGCTTGCCAATTCCCCATCGAGTTGTGCGTAATGCTGAACTTGGCTCCCTTGGTCTTTTCTGCCAAAGCCACGACCTCGGTCAGAGTCAACCTATCCCCAATGAAATACATCTCCTTCTCCCAGTGATCCAGACCCAGAGCTATGACGACAAACTTTGCAATGTCGAAGCTGTACGCCATAACAACAGTAACTGACCCAGAGCCTGGAACGGTAGCCGTGTTGTGCATCATGTCGACCAAAACCACTAGAGGCGTCATATGCGACTTTCCGCGAGGCATAACGAAGTAGTCGGAGAGAAACCCATTGAGGAAGCAGGTCTATTCGAGCAAGGAACCCTCGAGAGCTTACATGGCAAGTACTTTGCCTTCTGCAGCTAGGAATACCTTCGACTCCCTGAACAGAACAAGTCAGCGAGGTTTCATCTTGGGTCAAGTATCCGTACTCTGGAGTATAAGTAATCCCCCACACATTTGCGATATATCGCCTCGTCACGACCGACTTGCTTGCGGTTTGAATGAGATTGAGCTCAGACTCTATGCCAAGAGACGAAGTGAGCGTTGAGATAACGGTGCTGATTGAAAAAGTCTCCAGTGTGCTACGGAGCTGGTTGATATCCGAGTAGTCGACGGAGATGATACGGGGTCCAATTTCAGCTTCTTTCTCGGGGTTGGCCTGCGGTAGACGGCATAAACATCCTCGAAATACAGATACAGATGCAGGGGACGGAAACATTACTCACTGTTCTGGCGAGAATCACTACGTTGTGAATTCCGTCGCGGACAATGGTCTCCACGATAGTGCGGCCCATAGCGCCTGTCCTTCCGGAACCAGGCAGTCTGTTCATGGTCCCCGAAGTTGCTGACGGTACGACGCTCATGGTCGGCACCCAGTTTCCATACCCAAAGCAAGGCCGCGAAGGTTGGCAAACGTTTGCTGCCAAACCAGAGTCATTAGCTGCACTGCTCCACAATGACTACGATCAATGGCACAACACGGCAAGACAGATCCTCGATCAGTTATGCAGCGTTCCAAATCGACTTCTGAGTTGGTCGTTTGACGAAATGCCAAACTTGCCTACTTGGTCGTCATTGTCCGGAAATGTCATCATCATCAAGGATGCCGCTCACGCTATGCCAGCATCCTCCGGGCAAGGTGTCAATCAGGCCTTAGAAGATGCTTATTCTCTGTCGAGGCTTATCGCTGTAGATTGGACAAGGGAAAATTGGCCACTCAGCCTTAACACATGGCAATCTTGGCGACAGACAAAAATTGACCGCGTACTTCTACTCGAGCAACAAATCTACGAAGATCTGCAGAAGTCACCAGACAGATATCGACCGCGTCAGCTGATATTAAACCGACACTGCTAGGTCCGACGCGGTGGCTATTTGACTTGGACATAGAGAGGTTAGACGCAAGATTGGCAGCAATCTAGGATTAAGATACTTTTTGTCGATTCAAGAAATCGATTCTACGGGAAGATTTCCAGGCACCTTTCGAAGAAAAAGGCTTCATGTTTCAAAGTTGCTCCCGTTATTATCCTAGAACTTAACCATCTGGGCTCAAAGATTATAGACTTGAAGCAAGAATGCAGTAGGGGCTTCGATCTTTCCATCTTCCAGCCCCCGAGGCATATCTCTGTAGCGACGTGCGTACGATGCAAAATCTTGCTTACTCTGTCTAAGGTCTTTGTGGGATACGCGTGCAGGGTTAGAAAGGGGGATGACTTTAAGCAGTCCCGTATCTCCTTGGCCACGAGACAGCTAACTTGCAACTTGATGCGGTCCAGTACGACTGTACAATCCTCGAGTACCTACGGAGGTACCCTTACATAACATAAAGCACGAAGTAAGATTGCGAAAACTTCATTGCATAGACATAATAAGTTCTTGGAATGACTACCGTCATAGTAATAGAATACTAAGTCTTTCAGAGCATGTCCACTCAGTCCCGCCTCCGTGTTACCGAGTTAACCTTAGTGAACATACTGAATCTATCCATGCCGTGTTTAGTCTTTTTCCCCTTCCTCTTTTCTATCCTTTCTCGTTTATCTGATTGGCCAACCCCTATGTTGCTGACAGCGGCACAGCGAAACGTAGGTACTTGGCAAATGTGACCATGCCGACCAACATGCATGAACAATCTTATGAAAGAGGGGTAGGCCGTCGAACAGTCGAGAGTCATAAAAGACTCCTTACCGCGCCTGGTAAGTAGACCGATACAGCATCCTTTTCCTCGGAAATTCGTCCTCTCTAACGAGAAAAGCACAACGCTTTGACCTCAGCCTGTATCTGGACATCGGCAAACGGCCCAGCATGTCAGCAGCACCTGTAGCGCCCACCGCAATGAGCTCGCAGTTTCCCAATGAGTCGCCAATCATTGTTGATGAACAGGTAAGCATCAAGGAACCGGTCATGTGAACTTTGGAGTTGATGAGCTATGATCTCTCCAGCTTGATGAAGACGCAACATCAGATGTCACCAGCGTTAGTCTCGGCTTTTTGCGTCTCGGGGATGTCTTACTAAAGATACATTGATGTTTGTAGACCATAGCATCCTCAATGACTAGCCTTGCAGACTCAATTTTCAATTTTCGTGTGGAGAATGGGCGCACATATCATCGATATAAAGATGGAAGTAAGTTCCTTCTGATATTCTTTTCACGCCGCAAATTACCTTGTCTACTGATATGAAGCATCTCTGATCTGTAAAGAATACTCCTATCCCAATGATGAGAGGGAAAGTGACAGACTGGGTAGGTCAGCTTTATGAGCTCCAGCGTCCTGGAGCCAATGTCGCTCATGAATCCTGCAGACCTTCAACATCACCAATTCCTCCATTCTGTCGATGGAAAACTTGGCCTCTCACCGCCGAACCAAGATGACTACCCCGCCAAGCGTGTTCTCGATATTGGTACTGGAACCGGGACTTGGGCAATTGAGTTCGGTGAGCTCAAGCCCGAAGCAGAGGTAGTGTACATCACTTCAAGTCAATGAATCCATCCACTGATGATGATACTAGGTCATTTGCATTGACTTGTCTCCCCCTTTGGCCGAGTAAAACTCTCCATTCAAACACTATGACCTATGACTCCATAAACTAGTCAAGAGTGCCGCCCAACGTAACATTTGAGGTGGATGACATCGAAGAACCGTGGACGTTCTCCTTGCCATTTGACTACATTCACAGTCGAATGATGACGTCTAGCATATTTGATTGGAGACGACTCATTCAAAATGCTTTCGAGTTCGTATCTTAGTTTACCTGTTCGCCTCAGAACCCCTTTTACAGACTCTGACCAAAACCAAAGTAATCTCACGCCCGGTGGCTACCTCGAGCTCCAGGAGATGGATCTCATGCCTCAATCCGATGACGGTAGTCTGAAACCCGACGCTGCGGTTGTGCGGTGTTTTGCCCTCCTTGTGAAGGCGGCTACGGTACTTAACCGATCCTTTCAAGACATCCCGGATCTCGTCAACGTGATGCAAAAAATAGGTTTCGTCGACGTCTCAATCAAGAAGGTGATGTGGCCAGCAAATACGTGGCCCAAAGGGCAACACTATAAACTACTAGGGCAATGTGCCCACGAAAATTGTATGTCCGGGATTGAGGATTGGACTATGGCACCTTTGACACACGGCCTTAGCTGGGGTAAACAAGAAGTGGAGGTCTTTTTGATCGAGCTGCGAAAAGAATTTAAGGGCCGACGCATTCATGCATACTGGCCTTGGCAAGTCACCTACATTACCTTACCCAATAGGAACATATCACACTGCTGACTGGATCACCGCATAGTTATGCACTATATGGAAGAAAACCTAAAGCCAGATGATAGATCATGCTTACGTAGCTTGCGCGAAGTCTCGATGAAACGAACTGGACCAGGCCACCTGCTTCTTAGGGTTAGCATTTCACCTGGCATGTTAATCTATCACAAAATGGCCACATTCTTGTTCACTTTAAGGGATATAGGAGTCTTTTGAAATTAAACGAATGAATATCAACCTGCTTGCCTATGCCCCAGTCTGAGAAGTAGGACTCCCAGACCTATCGGTCGTCACAGATTGTGTACTGCCTTTGGAGGAACTTCCTTTATTCCACATTTCGAACTCCCTCGCTATGTCGTCCAGCCCTGTATCAACTGGAGACAGTGACAATTCCGTTGATGGGTCATCTGAGATCTTGCTGAACTTATCTCTTCTATAAGTCGGTTGGTATTCCTCGGAGGGTGTTGCATCCGTTGTTTTCTTTGGCTTTCTGCTAACCAAAAATCGTAGTAGTGGCCGAAGTGCAGGAAGGCTTGCACACAGAATGGCACACGAGACTTCAACTAAAGACCAATTGATGACGTCCACATTGTCCCAGGTAACATCAGATGTGAACGAAAGATGAACCAGAAATTTCAATCTGACCATACTAGTGACACATCCACTGAAGTACCGTCGAAATGGTCAGCGAGTTCTTTCCGTATAGGAGCTGGCTACTTACAATGACCCTAGCCCAAATATGAGACTGAGCCAGAGTTTCTTCTTGGTACTGAGCTGAAGTCGAAGAAGCTCTGGAATGGGAAGAATAAGGATAGCAATGTCCTCAATGACGCTGAATACTGCACCAGAGTAGCCAATTGCTACAATATTCATGCATTTTCTAGATGGATCGTCGAGATTCCAGGTTGAGGTGACTGGCGTGCATTCGAAAATGACAAGAAAGAGGAATATCGCCGCGTGCAGAATCAAGAACAGAATAAAGAGTTGGGTTGTAAGATAGAACCATCGAGAAGAGAAGAAGATGCGCGAGAAGAAAAGCAGAAGTGAGATTTTAGCCATAATCTGGGCCAAGATATAAAGTTGTTCGCCAATATAGAACATCTGAATGAGTCTTGTGCTTGCCCAAGGTTCGACATGCCAGTAGTGCAAGCCAAACCCTAGGCCGGTTCCCGCAATTTGGATGCCTGTTATTGCGGCGAGAAGGACCTGGTATTGGTTTGTTAGTATGCGATTCCCATACGTCGCTCAATCTTCATTCTTTATATTGCATACCGTTGCTGCAATGATCATCCAATCATCCCACCAAAGTCGGTGGTCAACCAGGTATCGTGAAATGCATCGAAGTCCGACAACAGTGAAGGCAGTGATAGATAATGATATTGCCACTGCTCTTGCTTCTTCTCTTCTTGACGGCTTCGGGAAAGTCGCACAGAGGTCTGTCTCAACTTGAGCAGCACCTATTGAGACATAAATCATCATCGATTCCATCCAAGGGTGGCGTCGCGCATGGTCTTACGCTTTTGTTCCTCGAAAGAACATTTCAGACGAACACATGACGACAGGTCTGCCTGGAGTTCGATGTCTATACATAGACAATTGGCGATAGTAGAGACAGAGTCCAGCTTACAGCCCCCATGTTGGAGACCAGTAAGAAGGCAAGGAAGCTGCAAAGACGAATGGCATGTCAGTTTTGAAGTCCCGCAACTCTATCGTGCCCCGACATTTGAGCTACAAATACGAATTGAGACCAAGTTATGTGTACTCACCGCGCATGATGGAATCTGTGATACAAGGCTGGTGAGGGTGGTTTCCGCACCCCGTACGGACGAGAAGTATGGCGATAGCAAGAGCACAAGAAGGTAATGCTTCATCTGCCTCATGTTCGCCGAACCATTCCACGTGGAATGGAGAACGTTGCCAAACGTGGACCTGAAAAGTAAACGCAGATGGAGGAGAAAGGGCACAACGTGCCCACTCCCCAAGTGAAGAGGGCTTTTTTCTGTACATAAACAGTGGATGAAAATTGGGAGGATGCACTAACAACGGGTTATGGCGTATGGCGTCCCTCTGAAACGCCGTGCCGGCTGCTAGTGTCCAAGCATCTCTGCACTATTGAGTACTAAACTTGCGCCGTAAGACACCAGCTCTTGATGCCACTGCCAATTCCGTGTGATCTACCACCTCAGGAGAGGAAAAGGGGTTAATCATGCCGTGTGCCAGATGATATTGTCGTGTTAAACACGTTGCTGGTGCCAATGCAATCTACGGCAATTATGCCAAACGCGTCGCTTGCGCGCCTCTGTCGCCGTCTATATCCGGTTAGAGAGAACAGTCAAATTAGGCCGCCTTGGATATACCTACCTTCTGCAGGTAGAAGAGACCTGGGCTTTGAATAAGTGTCAGGGTCAAATTGAGAGTCCAAATTAATAAGATGCCTTTGTCTGATCAGCTTGGCTTAAGAATTTGGGCAAGGAGAAGTAATCATCGACACTGTCCTAAATAGCCTACCAAGTTTACGTCGCAAATTCTGAGGGGCTTGCAGCGAATAATCATACCCTCTTCTTTCGATCGTGACGCCCTTTTCATCATCTCATTCTTCTCATTTAGTTCTCCCTCTGTGATAGTTCCTAGCCCAGGACACCAAGTCTTGCTTTAGTCTCTAAGAAAAACAACCACAATGCTCCTCTTGATGGCACTTGGAAATATGTAAAGTAGCGCAGGGCCATATTCTAGCTGATTTTATGTGTCTCTATCACTAATTGGCTCGAGAGGAAGAGGCAGGCCCTACTAAGAAAAGGTTCGCATATGTGGACCGAGTTGTAAAGACTAAACTCTAGGTTTCCCTTGCTCTTCAACAGCTACTTTCATCGCTAACTCTTGAACATCGCCGCACAGGAAGGCAAAGTTTTTCGAGTAGGTAATCAGTGATATTCAAAGAGTCGTAGGCCAATTGCGTTCCCCGAAAAGCTGGAAGATCCTGACTGGTATCATCCCAGTACTTGCTTTCGTTCGTGAATGTCATGAATGTCCTCTCGAACTATCTTCATCACCTTTGTACAAAACAAGTGAAAGCTTCTTTTCGTAATTACCATGAAGGATTGATGATTGTATCAGATTTAATTATCTAATAAAGTTATTCCCCGTCCCTGATTCCAAGTTTAAGCCGGTAAAGTGATAAACCCTTTAGACATAACATCTTGGATTCCTTTGAGCCAGACATTTGCCATTTTGACATATCCTCCGTCATTGGGATGCCTCGTGTCGGCAAGATCGTCGAGGGTCGGAGCGTCTGCGCTGCGCATATCAACCATCGCGAACTTGGCGCCGGATTGCTGAAAATGTGTTGCCAAGGCTGCGTACTGTTCGTTGATTTTGACGCGACATGCATCTTGTTCGGGAACTTTGTTGGCAAGAATTGATGTAAGAATCACAGTAGCTCCTGGACTCTGTTGATAGATTTTGTTGATCATGGCTGTGACATTCGCTCCTGCATCTGGTACCTCTCCACCTTTGTTGCAATTGTTGGTGCCAGCGTCAACTAACACGAGGTTTGGTTTGAGCATAGGTACAGCCTTGTCGGCAGAAGCGGCTATCTGGTCAATTTTGAAGCCACCCGTTGCCTCGACGGCATTGTCGGGGAAGTTTCCATTGGCTCTTGTGCCCACGTACGTAGCATTCATGCCTTTGGAGACAAGTAAGTCCTGCAGGTCTTTCCGATAGCTGTTTCCAGTTGAAGACCCGGTACCGAAGGTTACGGAGGCGCCCAGCGCCATTATACGTAGTGGTACGGTCGGCCCTGGCTCTTGTCGTGGAGTATTTGGAGCCGCCATCGCGCCCACGACGCATATTACAACAAGTAAAGGGCAGCGCATCTCGAATTAGTTGGGATATGTGGACACCGCGCTTAAGCAAATGAGATCGGGAGCTAAAGGCGACAACATTTGAGTTTAGATGCCAGGGACGTGTCTCTTATACCTGAAAGTTCTTTGAGTGAAAACTCAGGGTTCGGACGCTCTTGCGCCTAGAGGTATCATTCGAGCTGATGTCTGATACTCGCACGGAACCGGAAGCCGTTTCACTCCCGGCTGGCCTGCAACACAGACTTTCCGACTGCAGCCTGCATCCCTACATCTCTTACCATTCTCCGTGTTTATGAATTCATTTCAATATTACAACAACATGCATCGCCTCGTTATTTACTAGCGGTAATAGCGCTCATGAGTGACTCGTGGTCTTGATGCCTAAGACTTCCTATATGGCCAGCTTGATGCCTCGGCGACGAGATGACTAAATAAACTGAAGTCGCTAGTCGCAATGAACTGGAGGGTGGCAGGAGTTTCATGATCTTGATATTGGGCATTCAAGACTTCAAGACGTCTTAAATTATGGGCTTTCGCATGTTCAGAAGAACAAATGTTCCAGCAGGGATGAAGCCATTCCAATGCGAAGCAAGCCTCAAACAAGCTTCCATGCTCCGGCTAAGAACACGATTGGTTACAAAGGTCCAAGCTCGTCTAGGATGATTCGTCTGTCTAATGATAGGGAAATATTGAGACGAAGATCAGATGGCAGCCTTGGCATTCGTAATAGCTTGAAGCTGGGTGGCTAGGCCGTTTTATTTAATAAAAAAAGAATAAGAAAACAAAAAGATTTGCCTAATTACTTCCTTATGTACCTTGGGGTTAGCCGTCTTATTGACCCCTGCTATACCCGGACCTAAGCGGCATCACCAATTACCTCCAGTCCATCCTCTTTTGGCTTCGAGAAAACTATAAGCTTTAGGAGTCAATCTCAAGATTCAACAGTGCAGTATTGCCGACGATCTTAAACGAAAGCTGCCAACAGTAGGTTGGCATATGCCGATATCGCAGACAACAATCCGAATCAGAAGCGGCAAAGACAAGGGCCATCCGCGGTCGGGGCCCAATGCTGCGTAGTAAGCCGAAATGTGACCCTCAAGCGCTAGCGGTGGCTTTGCGGCAATCCCACCAAGGGCCAAATCCCGAAGGCGCGTCACGAATTCTGTCTATGTACAGGAACGAGACATGTCAATGTCACGCTTGAGCTGCTGCTGCTGCTGCTGCTTGTAGCTTCGCCCTTGTTTGGTTAGTAGCTATCTGGTACGATCATAATATTACTCAAAGTAATCCCCAATGGCATGGTGGAGGACATGTGCCACTTTCCAGGACTCCACAGAATGTCAAGGTGGGAAAAGTTGCGCCATTTCGGCTTGGATTATCGTATGGCTGGGTCCAATGTCACCAGACGCAAAAGCTGGCAAATCCCCGGAGAAACGGGGGGTCCACTTATCCACCGGTAAGACCCCAAACCCTGGCTTTAAGCTTGGTTTGTGTAGTAGCGGGCAGTCGCCGATGCGGAGAGCGCGGGGTAGACCGGAGCAGCCCCGGTCACCCCACCGGTGGTCTTCCGGCTTGACCATTGGCTCACCACCGTGCTGGTTAACTTATTGTTACCTACACCAGCACGATCACACACAAAGTTGGCTGATGATGACCGCTATTAGTTACCGGGTAAAGTCGAGTCATTAATCCACTCTCTGCAGGTGCCCATGAATAGGACCGATTGACCGTTGCCCATCTCGGGCTCTGCTTCACCGGCGATGACGTTTTCAATGCAGTACTCCTGGTCGGTAATCAGCGATCGACGACCATCATCTTGTCCCGGTCTTTGTTTGATTTGCAGTCGACATATTAAAGTTCCTCCAAACTACTGCGTCGTCAATTTCTCGTGGCATTTCACCGGTGCCTTTTGTGATTGCCCTTCGAGATCTCAACGTGGCAAGGTCGCATCGCATTCATTGAGAACATGAAGATCGCAGGGTTCTTTCTTGTTGTTGCGCTTGTCAGCTCTTCGGCCGCGGCGAAGTCAAATAGCACCGCGCCATCTGAGGTGCCATACTACGGAAGAAGTCCGCCAGTGTACCCATCTCGTAGGTCTTCGTAACCATTAGCTAAATTCAGACTTGTCTAACATGAAGCAGCCATTGGTAATGGCTCAAGCAATTCTGGTTGGGCCGCTGCCTATCGCCATGCCAGAGCATTGGTCTCCCAACTCACGGTCGAAGAGAAGGCGAATATCACTCGAGGGTGGACAGGGACATGCGTAGGGAATTCCGGCGAAGTTCCTAGACTCGGAATCCCGGCACTGTGCTTTGCTGATGCACCAGACGGAGTCCGCGGTCAGGAATTCGTTTCCGCATTCCCGGCCGGAATCCACGTTGCTGCTACCTTTGACAAAGCCCTGTTATACAAGTATGGCAAGGCACTGGGCGACGAGTACTACGGAAAAGGTATCAACGTCGCTTTAGGGCCGGCTGCTGGCCCTCTCGGGAGGGTTGCTCGTGGTGGGCGCAACTGGGAGGGACTGTCAAGTGACCCTTACCTTGCAGGCGTTGGCATGGGCGCAATTACGCGCGGCATCCAGAATGCCGGCGTTATCGCCACTGCCAAACATTGGCTCTTGAATGAGCAAGAGTATCGGCGTCGGGTATCCGACCTGGGAGAGGCGATCAGTTCAAACGTAGACGACAGAGCACTACACGAACTCTACGTTTGGCCCTTCATGAATTCTCTCAAGGAGGGTGCTGCCTCGGTCATGTGCTCGTACCAGAGATCCAATCACTCTTACGGCTGCCAGAACTCTAAACTCTTGAACGGCATATTGAAGACCGAGCTCGGCTTCGAAGGTTTTGTTGTTAGCGATTGGGAAGGCCAAATGGGCGGTGTTGCCTCAGCCAACGCCGGGTTGGACTTGGTGATGCCGGACGAGGGGTTCTGGGGGGACAAGCTGGTCGAGGCTGTCAACAATGGTTCTGTAACCGAAGAACGACTATCCGACATGGCCACGAGGATCCTCGCTGGTTATCACTTCCTTCATCAAGAGCATGCCTTCCCTGCTCCAGCAGTGCACTCGAATCTGCAAAAGGCTTACCCAGTCGATGTTCAGGATGATCACGCTTCTTTGATCCGTCAAATCGGAGCAGCCGGCACAATCTTGGTAAAGAACACCAATCATACGCTTCCGCTCAAGAATCCCAAGTTCCTGTCTATCTATGGTTACGACGCAACGGTCAAGGCGATCCCTTGGGAGAACCCAAGTCGCTATGGCGGAGGTTACGAAGTCAACTTCGGCTGGGAAACATTCAATGGGACACTGATCACCGGTGGTGGCTCTGGCGGCAGTACTCCCCCATATGTGGTCTCACCATTCCAGGCGATCCAAGAGCGAATTTCCAAGAATCGAGGCATCCTACGATGGAACTTCTACTCTGAAAACCCCTCTCCACCCTACGTCAACTCTGAAGCCTGCCTTGTTTTTATCAACGCGTATGCCTCTGAGAGCTTTGATCGCCTGAGCCTCACGGACGAATTCAGCGACAACCTTGTGCAGAACGTAGCCGCAAACTGTTCAAATACTGTAGTCGTGATCCACTCGGCCGGTAAGTGGAATAAAGCGAGACATATCTACTGCAGGACCCTTTTGGATGCTAATGAATCCCAGGCATTCGCACTGTTGATGCGTGGATCGAACACCCTAACGTCACTGCTGTCCTTTTTGCCGGCCTTCCTGGCCAGGAGAGCGGCCACAGCCTTGTGGATGTACTATGGGGCGACATTAATCCATCTGGAAAGCTGCCTTTCACTATTGCTCGGCAGGAGTCGGACTATGGCAGCCATCTGAACTCCAGTGCCTCGGATGACTTCTTCCCTGACAGTAACTTCACCGAAGGCCTGTACATCGATTACCGTTACTTCGATGCACACAATATCACTCCCCGCTATGAGTTTGGCTTTGGCCTCGCATATACCACTTTCAGCTTTGCTGACTTGTCCGTTGAGCTCACGGCTGACGCGGATACATCAGAATACCCCGATCCCAATGTGTCGATCGTGCAGGGTGGCCATCCATCACTGTGGGAAACCGTTGCAGTTGCAAAGGTGTCTCTCACTAATACCGGTGACGTGGATGGAGCAGAGGTTGCACAGCTGTACATCGGAGTTCCGGGTGACGACACGCCTATTCGACAGCTTCGCGGCTTCTCCCGCGTCTTTCTTTCAAGTGGGCAGACGCAGTCGGTCGCCTTTGAACTCACCAGACGTGATCTTAGCATCTGGGATGTCGAAGCTCAGCAGTGGCGTTTACGCCGAGGAACTTATAACGTGTGGTCTGGATCATCGAGCAGAAATCTGGTTCTGCAGGACACTATTGAGATTAAGTAGCGTACTATAGTTTACTTGGTAATCAGCCCTTGAGGTAATCTTGTCAATAATTCAATGATATGAGTACTTTATCTCATTCTTGCATCGTGTCCTGACTCTTTGTCTGATGATCTCGCTGATAGAAAAGCCTTGCTGCGTCGAGTTCATCTGTTAGGTGTTGACAGGGACGGTACAAAATAATTACATGTATTGGCATGATCAGCAAGCCACATGAATGCCTCGTCCCCTGCATGTCATCGATGCGACGCCACATAGTTTACTGCAGATACAACCCCCCTTAGCCACGTCCGGCCTAAAGTCCCCAGGTAAGTAGATTACACCATGCGCTGACTAAGGCCAACTCATTTCTTTACTCTTCTACCTTCCCTTCCTCATTCTCTTCTTTTCACCACGGCAAGCTTCTGCAAGAGCCCTCCGGCACCACTATAAACACCTCCTACCTCAACATGCCTTCGAAATCATCTCAGATCAATGTAGATGCGGAGATCGTCTATGAATATCATCGAATGCATATGGCTGTCAGTCCTGCTAAGGCCATCTTCTGCCTTTGTAGTCTCGACACACGAGTAGCAACACGCGCAGCACAGCTTTTCCTCGCTGGTTATGGAGAATATCTCATCTACTCTGGCGGATCAGGGAAACTTACGGCAAATCGTTTTGCGAAACCAGAAGCCGAGATATTTGCATGTATTGCCAGGGAGTTAGGGGTTCCGGCCGACAAGATCATCGTGGAGCCAAACTCGAGCAACACTGGCGAAAATGTTCGGTTCACCCATGCCCTTTTGAAAGAACTAGAGCTAGAGGCCACGAGCTTCGTGCTGGTTCAGAAGCCATATATGGAAAGGAGAACATATGCAACCTTCAGCAAACAATGGCCGGACCCCAAAACAGTGTTCACTGTGACAAGCCCTGAACTGGGATTCGCCCAATATCCGAATGAGGAAAACCCTCGTGACTTAGTTATTGAGATCATGGTCGGGGACTTGGTGAGAATCCGAGAGTACCCAGCAAAGGGCTTTCAAGTTGAGCAAAGGATTCCTTCCGAGGTCTGGGAGGCAAACCAAAGGCTCATTAACGCTGGCTACGATGGGCATTTACCCTGATTAATGGCCCATTTTATTGATAGAATCTTGCAAACCATTTTCTTTTATTACGGTTCTGAATGGAAGCTCCTTCTTAGGATACCTCAGATTATGGCACCCCTCGTTCCAAGTGTTCAATATGGCTTCCTCTTAAGCCTTTTTTCACTCTTCATCCGGGCTTCCAAAGTCCGCCCTTGCTTGTGATGCAATTTCATCGTCGACAAGCACTCTTACGGCAAGCATTGCCATACCCTTGGCGCACATGAGAGCCGCTTTGTGAGCTTCGTCAGTTGCAGCAGCGGCCGCGAATTTGGGATTGTGGCCTGCCACATCTGGCGAGGTCGGGATGACGAAGGCGCCGTGGAAGCTAGGCACGTGATAGGACACGTTTCCCATATCCGTCGAGGCGTTGAATGGTTTTGCCTGATGAAGCTGTATTGTCTGACCGATCACGGCCATATCTTCCACATATGTCTTGCATAGGGTGTTATTAGCTCGTAGGTTCATGTACGTCGGCGCCCTGTAAACACCGCATCAGTAGAGTCATAAGAATTGCAGCGCTCATAACATTTACACAATGTAGTTGATCTCGCAGCCCGTCGCGGCTGCGCCTGCTTCCAAGCATGCCTTAACCCTGTTTAACAGTGCATCGGCGCGCTCAATTGTTGGGCTGCGGACATTCCAGTTCATGCGGGTATAATCCGTGATGACGTTGGGAACAGTGCCGCCGACTTCGATTACACCATGAACTCTTTCGTCTGACTGAATTTGCTGCCTGAGGAGAGCCACATTGTTGTAGGCTGCTACAGCCGCATCCAACGCGTTCAACCCTTTCCATGGCTCGCCTGCTGCATGAGCGGGCTTTCCACGGAATTCAACGCGGAACTTATGGCTTGCAATGAGCTTAAAGCCTGCCAGCCCTGAGGAACCATCTCCACTACCGCCCTGATGAGCTGCAGTTGGATGCGCCATGATGGCCGCTGCGATATCCTCGGGGGGGTTGAAAGCACCGGCATCAATGAGTTTCGCTTTACCGCCTCCACCTTCTTCGGCTGGGGTTCCGAGAATGCGTAGGCGCCCCGGGATCTTCAAGTCGACGAGTGTGCGAGCAGCCCCCAAGAATGCAGCAATTGAGGACGTTGCAATCAGGTTGTGTCCGCAGGCATGGCCGATGTCTGGTAGAGCATCGTATTCAGCGCAAACAACGACTTGACGGCCGCCACTGCCTATTTCGGCCTCGAAGCTCGTTTCGAGGCCATAGGTATGCTTTTTGACGGAGAACCCTTGCTTTTCCAAGTAAGCTGTGAGGGTGTCGTGGGCAAAGAATTCCTTGTATGCAGTTTCCGGATTTGCGTGCAGCTGTTTGTTGACGTCGTTGTGAAGAGAAGAGTCTAGGTCATCGAGGTGTGCGTTGATGATCTTGCGGGCCTGTTCGAAGTCAAAAGCCCCTTGCACTCGTTTGGGACCCGGGTTGGCGCTCTGTTGCTCCCCAGCAGCATTAGCGGCGACCGGGGTTTGAATAATAGACATGGTGATAGGATTCGAAGCGTGAATCCCTTACTCGCAGGGAAACGGTTTCAAGAAATGCCAAAGATTGGCGAGATATAATTCGAGATGGAGGAGCCTCTTCGATAAATGAAGTATACTGCTCTTCAAAATCACTGACTGCTCATCAACATGTTTTTAAAGGCCTAACTCCAACAAGTTCATTTGTTCCCGTCAAGACATCTCCTACGCCCTGGTGTGGAGAGCTTGCGCTCCGCAGCTGAGACGGGGGTGCCACCCATCGGCAATCGGTGCTTCTAGCCAGCCGACCAGGAGACCCTCCAGTCTTGACAATTTCCAGATAGGCACGGAAGATAGCCGATGGTCGGCAATTTTGGTTTGTTTCCATTCGATGAGACTTAACCGCTACTCACCACACGGTATTGCTAATGGCTAAGCTCATTACTCCGTACCTTGCTTTCAATCTGTCAGTCAGCTTTCCTTATCATCCCTTCCTTCTGCTGATATTATGAAATTCTCGTTCCACTTCCGTATTCCCTCGTCGGCTAATTCAATCATTCATGAGTTCCAGCGGCGGCGCGCCGGAGGCATTTCAGTCATATCATCCACAATTTCCACTCGAATTATCCTCTTTTCCCCAGACGCGCCTACGCAGTAACGTTGTTCATTTGGGAGTTCGGTGAACACCCTAGCCCTCGATCCCCACTCAAGTGCTTCAGTTGGAAGTCTCTACTCGCCGATACAGCCGACCTCGAATCAGTTGGTTAGACACTACCAATGAGCGCTTCTCCCTCCGAAGCCGACGGGAGCTCACCCGGCAGCACAAGCTCAGTTTCAGCCGACGGTCTCCCCATTATTACCGATGTACGGCCCCCCCTAGACGCCGCCGGATTTGTCGGTACCACCGCGTCCGCAGCAGCGGCGACGGCGGCGCGCACGGGCGAGGGTCGGAGTGGACCACGTTCGAGAAATGGGTGTTGGACTTGTCGCACAAAGAAGGTCAAATGTGATGAGCAGCGGCCAAATTGTCATCGTTGCACACGTCTGCGGCTTCTTTGCGACTATGCACCTCGCGTCAAGCTTACGAAGAGGGGCAAGACACGCAAAGATCGGCTCTTTTCGTCTCACCCCGACTCGTCATCGTCTTCCTCGTCGGCTGGAGGAGTTGGCACGTCACTCAGCTTGCCGACATGGGTGCAGACAATGTCTCAGCTCGATCAGTCCAAGGCTCTATCTTTGTTTAATCCGTCGGCTCCGGGGATGGGGGCTTGCTCACTTGATCTTTCGTCGGCTGATCACGAGGCAATCCGGTACTTTCGCACATCATTCGCCAAACAGAACCACACCAAGAATCCGGATTACTCGCTGTACTCCATCATGTTCGACATTGCCCAGACCGATGCTATGGTAATGCATGTGGTACTTGCTCTTGGGGGGCGGGAGCTGGAATTCCGGCGCAACAAAAATGCAGAAGAGGCGCGTGGCCCAAAAACGCCCATTCAGCATTACTCTTCCGCCCTCCGAATGATGGCCGACACCATCGGAGGTGAGGACAATGGTCAGCTGGATCTTGATGCAGTCTGTACAGGATTGTATCTCATGCTTCTCTATGAACAAAAGTATGGAGATGGAAAGTGCCAGGGCTTGTCCAATCATCTCGTCGGTGCGAGTTTGATATTACAACATCGCTTCAAGGATTTACTGCTTCAATTACCGGCGCCCTCACCGGAGGCGAATCGGAAAAGTTTAGCTCTCACGAGGCGAGGACAAGACGCGAGTGGTTCCCGCCTATCTCTGTACTCGGCAAGAATGCTTGTTTGGATCGCGCTACATGATGCCGCTGCCGCTTCATACGGCCTTGGCGGACAACTCAACTGCGCCCTCCACAAAATCATGGGTGCCCTCGATGGCCAAGTTAGCAGCGGAAGATCCAGTCCGTTTCAACCGCTCGACGCCTTCGAGAGGTTACACCGTTTCTCCAATCCACTTTACCGGAGTATGTGGGCTGATTCATACCCCCAAGCGGAGCTTCTCGACGACGTGGAGAATAGGAATGTTTATGCTCTTTTGGGAGCATGCGGCCAATTGCGCTTTATGATTGCCCAGCTCGCTAATCTCATACATGAAGATGATGCCTCGCAGCAACACCGCGTCATGGCTGTCGATATGACCATTCAACAAGTGGGTTGGAAATTCACCGAACTACTGGAGGTCGCAGCAGAGCTTTCCATCAGCACGAATAACTCACATCGGCTAGTAGCCAACATTCGCGGCATTGTACCTCACTATCATGCCGTCGTTCTTGAATTTCTTCGTTTGACGCGATTTGATGCCACGCCAATGCTCTCAGCTCGTCAACGAAACGCTTTGCGAGAAATCATGAATCTGGCTTTCCAGGCCTTCAAGCATGAAGGCGATGAGGCCATGACACGCATTGCGTGGCCACTCTTCATGGTTGCTCTGGAGACAGACGACTTACTGCACCGCGAATGGGTTATCAGCCGCTTTCAGGCTATGAGTCGGTTCAGTAAGAACCTCGACAGGGCCCATGTCTTTCTCAAGGACATCATAGAGATGCAGAACAATCTTGCGAGACGGGTAGACGTTCGTGAGCGTTTCCAATCCGGCGAAGTGGGCCTCTTTGTTATCTGAGCCACCAGTATGAGTTCGGTGTTTGTCCGGTTCCCCCAAGCAGGCTTGGGTAGTGTCGACGGCCGCGATAGCCATGTTCATTCAAAACTAGAGTCCGGCATGTTTCCCCGCATCGTTGGAACATGACATGGGCCGGCACGGCGGATATGTGGATCGGCTAATGTCCATGCCCCCAGAGCTGCGTCGGCTATCAGTGACAAGTTGATCAGCCACTAGTCAGAGGCATCGTATTGGAACACGACTTCCGGTCAGACAGTTGTTGGTTCCGCGATGACTTTACTATCAACCCCACAATATCATCGCAAGTGGCCAATTCCGGCACTTTCACGAGGCTTTGGCCGAGGCCGCACTGCCATCTGAGTGAACAGGGCTGCACCAATTGCGTCTAAGCTTGAACTGATTGGAACGACGAGCTTCCAGAAGGCGGCGCATAAATAGCATGACCTTGTTCGCTTATCGAACTTGCTTCCTCACTAAAGTTCACGGGGGCTCTCATCGTTAACCTCCTGCAGAATTGCGTATTCTCCTTTACCGCTCGCGATTCATTCACCCTTACCTTCAATATGTCAGAGAAAGGTGGCAAGCCTCATCTAGGCCTAGGCCCAGCCGATGAGACATTGAAAGATATTGGCGAAGGCACCACCTCGATCCGAGGTCTGGCTTACAGCGAAGACAAGAGGATTCTCCGAAGGATCGATTTATGGTAATTACGGAGTCCTCAATCAACCTCTCCTACGCCGAGATATATCCTAATTTCAAGCCACAGTCTTTTACCAGTAATGGCCATGTCGTACCTTTTCCAATTTCTTGACAAATCTGCTCTTAGCTACACGGCTATCATGGGCTTGCGGGATGACTTGCATCTAAATGGGTCCGAGTACTCTTGGGCAAGTAGTATCTACTACTTTGGTTACCTTATTGCTTCGTACCCTGCAGGAGTCATGATGGTCAGACTTCCTGTCGGCAAGATGATTGCGGTCTCGGTGTAAGCACTTTTCCCTAGCCGACGAAGCTAAGATGCACAACTGACCTGCAAAGTCTTGCTTGGGGAATTATTCTCATGTTCACTGCGCTTTGCTCCAACGCTGGTGGTTTATTGGCAAACAGAATCATGCTGGGTGTTTCCGAGGCCGCCATCGCGCCGGGCCTCAGTATCGTTATCTCCATGTGGTACAAACGCTCAGAGCAGCCTCTACGACATGGCGCCTGGTTCCTTGGCAACACTGTTGCCGGCATCTTCGGGGGAGTCGTTGCCTATGCTATCGGTCACGTTGATAGTATAGCTCCATGGAAGGTATCTACTTCATCTACAATCCGCCAGCGAATAAGTTGCTGATTCCTGCGAGTACAGGCCGTCTTTCTTATCTTTGGCGGAATCACTACAGCCTGGTCATTTGCAATTTTTTTCCTCTTACCTGACACGCCGATGAAGGCTCGATTTCTCAGCGAAGCTGATCGTATCAAGGCCATTGAGCGTGTCGAGGAAAACATGACGGGAATCAAAAGTGACATGTTCAAGTTGTATCAGTGCGTGGAGGCCTTGACCGACATCAAAGCTTGGCTACTCTTCGGCATTCAGATCAGCGCCCAGATTGCCAATGGTGGCGTCCATGGGTTCGGATCCATCGTTATCAAAGGAATGGGCTTCAGCACTCTCAACACCCTCCTTGTGCAGATGCTGGGGTCGGTCTTTCAGCTCATATTTGTCTTGATGGCCACTGGAGGAAGCACCTACTTCCGCAATAGTCGCACCTATTGGATGGCACTAAACCTTGCCATCTCTATCGCTGGTGCTGCCATGGTTCGCCAGATACAATCAGAACTCAAGTGGGCACGGTTTATGGGGTACTGCCTGACGATCGCGTACAGTGCCAATTTCCCCATGATCCTGTCCATGTCTTCTGGAAACTTTGGCGGATTCACCAAGAAGACTACAGTGAATGCGATGGTACGTATGACATTCCCATTGTCAGTGGGTCTGAGACTGATTTGAGTTCAACAGATTTTCATCGCCTACTGTGCTGGTAACATCATCGGTCCGCAACTATTCTTCGAGTGGGAAGCACCGTCTTACAGCTCTGGTTTCTTAGCCATGTTGATATGTTATAGTCTTGGAGTCCTGATGTGCTTCGTCCTTCGTTACTATCTAGTGTGGGAAAATAAGCGACGCGACAGCATTGGAGGGGAGCTTGACGCAGGCGTTGGAAATGATGTGTCTCTGAACCTACTTGATAGAACGGACAAAGAAATTCCCCAGTTTAGATATGTCTACTGACCATGCGTCATAGGTCAGGGGTAGATGTGGTATGGACACTGCTGGTTGCTTCGCAAATCTTTGTTCGATTATCAAAATCAATGCATGATCAACGAATTCATAGAACGAAGCATCATGTGCAGACATGGCGCAATATCTGCGGCCATGAAGAGTCCAGCGACAAAAAAGATTACTCCAGCTCCCATACAAGCGGTTCCTCGTCCCTCATTGCGCGCCATTTGTTGGTCGCTCTCATGACATCCTCACAACCCTTGAGTAAAAAGCCCCATTTCTCGACAAACCTTTCTGTGACCTCCCAACCATCAGGATGCCAAGGGTCTGACCAAGCAATGATTCCCGGTTGATTAAGACAGGCATCGCCTTCTTGACAGCCCACTAAGTCAGCACAAAGATCATGCTGGCTGTACTGATCACGGAACTTGATAGCGTTATCGCGCATGCCACCCGATGGGAAAATGTCGATCCAACATTCGTGGGGTGTCGAGCTTTGTGTGGGAGTAGGCATCAAAGTCTCTGGCACTTGACAAGGTGTTGGAAATAGTGGTGTTGTGTGAAGGTCCGGTGTGCATGGGCTAGTGAGCAGAGACGTGAGAGATAGGATATGAATGTTGGTAATGGTAGCCCTGAAGACATTGTAAAATACCAGCGGGATGAGGTGATCCTTATACAGAGGGAGCCATGTAGTGGGATTCTGGAAGTAAGGCGGCACACGCCTTCCTAAGCGCGATTTGCCATTATTGTGGTTGCGTGCAGGTCGCTGTATCTGTGCAAATATCACAAGCCCCTTCGCAGCGACACGCAGGCGAGTTTGGCTCTCATCTCTTTCAGAACGAGGATTTGAACAGCGGTGTGCTTCAGCTGCAGGCTGTCCCGGTGGAGCCCACTGTATAAAATCTAGACTTGTTCCCGAGCTCAGATTAGGTCGTGATTCTTTGTTAGAAGATCCATATGACATATCAGGCGTTGATGTTTCCGTCTGCCCAATTTGATGCAATTCGAGAGCCTTTCGCTTTCCTGTGAGCCGCGTCAGCAATCTCTCGGTAGTACTAAGCCTGGTTGGGTGGCCTCATACTGTAGGCTCTGACATTGAGGCGATTTTGTCTCTTGCGTCTTTCCGCTCGATCACGAAGACCAGTCCAGTCATCATCCCGGCATTGTGCTTCCGAGGAATGAAGCATGGGTGCCGAGACAATCATTTGTGATTCCCTTTCCAAAGCATGCATTGCGGAACTTGAGAAGTATGGAGCGGCTGACGCGTCAGGTTCTTTAGTCGACGTATTTCAGCCAGATGGAAGGTACAACTTTCGTTCGAAATAATCTGTATAGATAGAAGATGAGTTTGAGTGAAGGACGTTGATGGAATCTCAGACGAAATTGTTGTTGTTGCATCCTGCTAACTGCCAAGGGTGTGTCAAGGGATTGTCCAACTCCTTCATCCTCTGGAAGTGGAGCTCCTGCAATGGGCTTACAAGGCTTTCCCTCTTCCGGACGAACCTCCCAATCAGCCGGAGATGTTCAAGACCAATGAGGGTGTTCATTTGTGTGGGGTCTTGCCGCTATGGTCGTGGGTGTTTTAATTGGTCTTCACAATCTTCGTGCCAGGTTCCGATGCCCACGTGGAAGCAATACGTGTACCTCAATATGCCAGCAAGGATCAGGATGTTGTCGGAAAATTTCATCCGAAAGGAAAGGAAGAAAACAAGCTCAGCTTCGGTGATGCACTTTCGCTGTCAGATTTGCTGAGGATTGGGCCGCGGCTGGAGTTTTACCAAAGACTCTGTGATCTCAGGCTGGACGAACAAGCACGACGGTGGTTCAAGCCATCAACACTCCGATTTCAAGGCTTTGGTAGGTTTGACAGACTCTAGCGAATTGATAACATGGCCCTGTAGACTTTGTTTGAAAGAGTAATTCCATACTATGTTCATTACCTCCTTGAATTACGCAAAGCGACTTTATAGGCCGACTGCATTGACACACGTCCGCGATCTAACCGACGTACGAGGACACTGCATCTATCTTGCGACGTTATTATCCTCAGCCACGTTTACTGCTCCCATAATCTAGCGTGTTTGAGAATTCTGCCGATTCAAGAAAACTTTCCTAGAATCCCATCTTCATGAAAGATTTAAGGGATGAAGGGCACTGATTGGTGTCCCAATGGTTGATGGCGAACCACATCCAGCCTTGGGGAGGGAATTGCCACCGCGATGAGTATTTCCAAACTCGACATGGAGCAAGCGCGGCTGAGCATGAGATTCTTTCGTCCTGCATAGCCCGAGTGCTAGGCTGCCAGGATGTGCAGAGTTATTGGCCAGCCAAGCCAGTCTTTCCGCAGCTGACAGCCGCATTGGTAACAGCGTCTTATCTGATCTCGACCATATGTCTCAGTGCTACCGCTTTGCGTCTAGCTGATCTAGTCTCATTTCTTTCACATACCATGCGAGCCCACACCAGTATTCTCCGTGGGGTGGCCGAGAAGTGTGCCTAGCTTGGAACCATGGGCTTGGGATCGGAGGCTGGACTTGTCTGGCTTCGCTTCTGGGCCCTGCCGTCAACAAATCTCCCATAGGAACGCAGCGAGCCGGTGCTGCATCCCGAAAAGAGCTGATGAAGCTACATCTAGACCATCTCGTGAGTTGGCCTTGACCCCACCGCCATTGAGTATAATACATTCACGTTGGTCACCTCTTCGAAGCATCGTGTGACACTCTCCGGAATCCTCTCCACGACACTCCTTCAATTGTGAAATCGTCTCATTGGCGTTTTTGTTTTCCGCAGCGGCACCTTTTGTTTATCCTCACACTCGCAGGAGTAACTTCTAGCCGGTAAAATTGATCGACATTCCATTCACGTCCCGGTCACTTCCTCAATCATGTTGAGATCCATTAGCACCGCCGCAGCTTTGCTGGCTCTGCTGTCAACGTCTCAAGCCCAAATACCCAAAGTCAGCGGTTTCACCTTGGTGTGGTATGACGATTTCAGCGGCAAAGCCAACACAGTTCCAGACCAGAATAACTGGATTATCGACACTGGGACCAGTTATCCCGGCGGCCCAGCAAATTGGGGCACATCGGAAATCCAGTCATACACCAACAGCCCCAACAATATCCGAGTCAATGGCGCTGGGAATCTTCAGATCACCGCCATCAAGAACCCTTCCACGGGAGCATGGACTTCCGGGAGGATTGAGACTCGCAGAGCCAATTTCATGGCGCAGCCAGGGAAAACCATGCGGATCCAGGCTAGTCTGAAAATCCCTAATCTAGGAACCAACGCTGGTATTGGCTACTGGCCCGCGTTCTGGACCCTGGGCGCTGAATATCGTGGCAACTACTGGTAAGCTTTTCACCCCCGGCCTACCCTAGACCTTCAGTCTAACCCATCTTGTCTAGGAACTGGCCGGCAGTTGGTGAGATCGATATCATGGAAAATATCAACAATCTTGACCGCGCTTATGCCGTCTTGCACTGCGGCACCCAGCCTGGTGGCGCTTGCAATGAGCCATCTGGCCTCAGCGGGTATCGCTCTTGCCCTGGAAGTTCCTGTGCCGGTAACTTTCATACCTTTACCGTAGAGGTCGACAGATCAAAGTCTGTAGAAGCGCTTCGCTGGTATGTGGACGGCGTTCAGTTCCATCAGGTTCTTCAGTCACAAATGCCAGCAGCCACCTGGAAGGGGACTGTACAAAAGCCGCACTTCATTCTACTCAATATGGCCATTGGCGGATCTTTCCCCGATGCCATTTACGGAAAGAAGACACCTATCAGTACCACTTTGTCTGGCGGAACGTACGAGGTTGAATATGTTGCTGTTTATCACACTTAATTATGGTTAAAGCCTAGACTGCTCTACGATTTCCTCCAGGATTCTGCACTTATATCGGTTTTGTTTTACTTTAGAAATCAGGATACCACAAGAAATATCATTCCAGCGTTTCACGTCATCATTGCCAAATTATAATTTTGTCCTTCTCGAGCTCTTCCCTCGGCCCTGACATGAATCCACAGTCGATGACTGTCCCTTCAGCGAATAAGATTACGGGGCAACCTGCTTCGCCAATCGAATACGGAGTTCTGTCTTCAATCACAATATCGACTTACGATATGGCAACTTCATCCATCTTTGTCCATTTATCATGAGCAGTTATGGTGGTCTTGCAGCCGGCGTATTATTAGACAAGAGTCACAGCTTGCGCAGGCTCCTCTTCGTGGGAAAAAAAAGTCCTTTCGGATGACAGATGCTGGGAGGAAGGAGAACTGGACATGAGAGCCGCTCTACGGGATATGTCATGCTTTTTCCTCCATCCTAGCCCTCCGTACATCCTGCTGGCGCGATTATATAAGGAAAGCGATAAATACAAGGGCTTAGATAAGCCAGTATCTAAAGTAAGTGAACATATGCCAAGTTGAAATGTAAAAAGAAAGGTCATAAATGAATACGGTAGAAATCCAAACGGTCCACGCATCATCGCTTGTGATTTTACATGCACGCACCGTTGCCGCAATAACGTGTGCGACTCTGGCCATTGCAGGACGGTGTGAAGTGTGCCTACTAGCAAAAAACATACACTGTGGTGGAAAGCGTCGATCCAGGAACCGCGGCTGTTCTATGACGACATGCTCGAGCTTGCACTGTGACCACAGATTGAAGTGTGACGAGTGACAACAGCTTTCTTCTGACAAAAGGTCCCAGCCTCGCCACCACTACCTTATCATACCTAGCCATGCACTTAAGTAAATGTAGGCCACGATCAAGAGCTACGTTTTATGTCTATGATAGTCGCATGAGGCCAGCCAGCAATTACTTTGTGCACAGCAATCTCCTCACTATGAAACGCACCGCGATAGCTGCAAACCTTTCCAGTGGGAGTCAAAATGTCAAGAAATCACGGCCGGCAGTACCCGATTATCATTTGACACCCTCGGTAAGGGACGATCACGGCGAAATTGTGTGGCCCGCGCCAGAGAGTAAGATGGAAGCGGCGAGATCCTTCATTCGCGAATGGTACGGTTGGGAAATCCGCGAGCTCAACTGCTGGTCTCGAAAATGTGTCGCCTGGTGATTTCTCTCAGTCTCATACTGACACTCTACTAGTGTTTCTGCCGGAAAGCCCACATTGATTGTCCCGGACAAGGACGCCGACGGCCTCACATCTGGGGTCATCTTGGAACGTACCCTAGTTCTTCTTGGCCTAGATCCATCTCTCATCACTGCGTACTTGCCCCCAAAGGGCCATAACATCCACGACGAAGCGTGCCGGGCAGAGATGACTTCTCTTAAGCCCACCTACATCTTCGTCCTAGACCAAGGCTCTCGTTCTTCGCCACCTCTCATCGACGGCTTCCATCACGGTATAGTCATTGATCATCATCACGCACTGACAAACGACCACCCAAAGGATGCGTTGCATGTCACAGCCTGCGACTCCCCTCCAGTGGCGACAAGCTCTCTACTCACGTACCTCATCTGTCGAAGTCTCCACGAGAGCGTGCGAGAAGCTTGCGACTGGCTTTGCGTCATGGGTACCCATGGAGACTTGGGGAATACCTTGAAGTGGGAGCCTCCGTTTCCCGACATGAAGTCCACGTTCAAAACATACACCAAAAAGGCTCTCAACGACGCCGTATCACTCATCAATGCCCCGAGACGAACAGCCTCGTATGACGTTCCTTCTGCTTGGAAAGCCCTCCGTGCCTCGAATTCTCCAAAAGAGCTGCTGAGCAACAAGTCCCTGCTGGCCGCCAGAGCAGAGGTTAACGCCGAAGTCGAGCGCTGCACCCACACGCCCCCCAAGTTTTCCGCCGACGGCCGCATCGCCGTCTTCCGCATCAGCTCAGAGGCCCAAGTCCACCCCGTCATCGCCACACGCTGGGCGGGACATCTGTCCTCATCCAAGCTCGAGGTTGTGTTGGTTGCCAACGAAGGATATCTGCCCGATATGGTCAACTTTTCATGTCGTGTTCCGCGCTGTGCCCGAGCCAAGGAGCCGCCAGTCAACATCATTGAGGTTTTGCGGGATGTCGCTACTCGCGCCGAGGACACGACTTTGAGGGAGCGGCTAGGCGACTCATTTGCCAGGGGCCATAAGGAAGCTAGCGGCGGCATTGTTCCAAAAGCCGAGTTCGAGGAGTTGATGTCTGTCCTGGAGATTGGCAAGAAAGTTGAACGAGAATCCCCCAAAAAGGGACAGAAGCCAGGGCAGTCGAATACCTTGTTGAACTATTTTGGAAAGAGTTAGATATGATATAAGACTGGAGAACTTTCAGACTCCTCGGGCCGATTTGTTTGTGTTCCGCAGAGCAGACCTTTGTCTCGCGATTCTCAAATTTCTGGACCGACTATACCCCGTACTGCCGCCTTCTGGAGTACCCTACTGTAAAAGCCCTTTTCGGATCATAGAACATAGCCTTCAGAGGCTTCCCAAGGTTTCTTGATGCCGGGATTGCGTGTAGCTCTATGATGTGCCCGAGTGGCGGCCCTGTTGGCCCAAAAAATGCCCACGTCTCTCCAAACGACGCAGGAGCCAAGGTCGTAGGTACCGTCTGCCCAGGGGCCAAATACATCGCAAACTGATTCGGTATGCCTTGTATCAAACGCTGATGTTGAATGGGAACCAGGACTGGCCTATTTGGGAATCCGTCGTCGCTTTCCGCTAGTTGATATCGGTCTTTCCGTCCTGGAAGGATCAGTGTAACACAGCCGAGCTTCCACGCGCCCATGGCTGTTTTGGTCGCCGGTACAAGGATGAGGAAGTTTTGTTGTCTGACTTCATGTATTATTGGATTTCATAATGAATTGAATTTTCAATATCAAGGAAGCAGAATTATCAGCGACCTCCGTTGACTTTATGGTGAAGTGGGTAGGCTGTTGATGTGTGTCGCTGAATCATGCCCGTCGGCCTTTACGCAAGTCATTCCGCCACTGAAGTCAGCAGGGCATCTTGTTCTGAATCACTATCATCATTATTTGAGCTCTATATGTTGTTATGTGAGTTATATTCCTGCTCGAGCAAGGCATATCTAGCGCAGTGTGCATGGTTTCCAGCAATTATTGTTCCCCCCGAAATGGAGACAAGTTTTGCAAAGTCTGAATGTGAGTAGACAATCGAAACTGCCAGAGATGCGTCATAGTCTGTACTTCACACTCAATCTCTAGTCATCTCCAAATTACAAACGACGTTGAGTTAACCTTGGTCAGATTTGATAGTTACACGGTTGTCGCAATCCATCAACCCCTTCCAAGCAACACTTGAGAAACCGAACTCTGCTCGCCTTCCAATTCTAAAGGTGCCCCACACGGGCCACCACCGGGGTGGATCCCTATCGCCGATCATGAGCGACGCTGCGGATCGCGCATCGGGATCGTCCGCAAGGATCACTCCACGTTCCCAGCTGTGTGTTCTGGGTTCACGGCCTGCGAGGGCCCACAGTTTCCGGATCGATGTACCCGGAGACCCTTCGCTGTGTTTCCGTTTCCAACTCCGGCGATGCCCCATCAGCCTTACACTCATGCGCCTGGCTGTGCCCCGGCGATCAGGTCGGTTCCTGCGTCAAAGTTGCAGATTCAAAGAATCATACAGCTATCATCCATCGAGTCTATCATAACCTGGAAAACTTACTCGCCTTTGGACTATAGTAGACTGATTCGGTTTATTTACAACGACTCACGAGCGCATTGTTAATCACCATGAACAGGGAGCAAGCAAGTGTACGCAACTCTTGGTCGCCGTGCGCTCAGCACGACGAGCGTTGTCAGATTCCGATCCCCGGGTATACCTATGCTCAATGATAATAATACAGTTACAAAAGCGTATGCTGAATGTCAACCAGCTCTGGGTCCTATTTGCTTGCGTCTTTGCGCCTGTTCCTGATATGTTCCTGTGTTTCTTCCTTTTTTTTCTTTCTGTCTTTATGCAGTTGCTGTCTTCCTCGAAGTGAAGCGGTGGCTCCAATCCCGTATCCTTTTGGAGAAACTCCTCTTCATAGGCGCGGGTTCGGGCACCTTTTCGAGCCCGCCCAGATCGTCAGACTCGGCCGCATTGTCAGTGGTCACCGACTCGCCCCCAAGCTTTGTCTGGCGGCGCTGCATGAAGGCGGCTCCAGATGAGAATGTCCTCTTGGGCGCAACTGATGCGGGCTGAGTCGCAATTTGTTGCTGTACTAATGGTGGAGATGAGATCCGATTCATTTCCGTCGTTGACACCGGAAAGGTTGATGCACGACTCTGGCAGCTGCTGCCGCTAACAGTACGAGACTGTGCTGGTCTGGAGGTCCCCGGAACAGGAGACGCTGCAGACGATGCCCAGCCTTGGCCATGACGAAGGGACACCCATACGGAGGTTACGGTGATGAGGATTCGAGTCGCTTCATCGACAGGGTGAGTCTCTCGTTGTGTCGCGCCGTGGGATGCTGTTGGCAGCGATGGAGTTTCCTTGTCGCCGGTCAAATCCATGCTGAATGGTCGTGTAGGAGGATAACGACCGGAGGATTGTGATACGGTGGTGTAGTTATCCAAGATTTCGAGATTAGCCGGCGTCAAAGTTGCCATAACGGGGTGTCGACGAAGCTGTGGATCGAGGACGCTGAAAGTGAATTTGTACTCCGAAGCAGCGGGGGTCGGTGCCGCGGTGCATGTAGCCGTGGACAGAGGCCGGGCACTACGTCTGGCCCATCTCGCAATTGTCGTTTGGCCAGCTTCGTCAACGTGGACGAAATCGTACGACCCATTGTTTGTTTGAGTGGCAGTCCAAACTGAACCGTCCGCCAAAACAATTTCCGTCTGTTCGCCAGAATCCCTCCGCTCGCCTTCTTTCCGCGACGAGACCGGCGAGATAACGGCAACCAAGTCGCGCTTATCGAGATCTTTGTCATCCGAGTCAGAATCGTCAGCGTTATTGTCGTAGTCCTCACTCTTGGCCAAGATGAGGCCATTCATGCCCAGCTGTCCCTTGACCCTGAACATCTTGGGAAAGCGTCGCGCGAGACGGGGGAGGATCACTGTTCCAGCAATCATGCTCGAGGGGACGACATCAATGGCGGGCATGGGCCGCTTGTCGTTCGATAGTTGTTGTAGCTGCAGCAGAAGTCGCGGTCGGATGGACACGAAGCGTCGCTGTTTCGTACGAAGCTTTGGGGGAGGGTAGGCTAGCATGTAGTTGGTACATTGCCTTGCAGCTCGCCTTGATCTTTTGGATCTTTTCACAGTGCTTGTATCGCTAATCTCTGATACCAGACTGCCTTCGTCTTCGCTCACGCCATCGAGACCATGTGTTTCCTCGCCTACAACGGTAGGTTCTTCCTCGAAGCGTACGACGAGGTCCTTTCTTTGGACAAAGTCAGACACCGGTCGGATTCTGCGTACTGGGCGTGTAGCAGAGGCGGGCTCTTGTAATGAAAGGCGTCGGTTGATACGTTGTGTTGGCGTCTCGGTTTCATCGGTTGAGAATGACGATCGCTGAAGCGGCGATGCGCCTAGTGATGAACGTAGGAGAATATGCCTGCGCGCAGGCTGGTTGCCGCTGGCAGTGGTCTTGTTGGAGTATTCGTGCCCATGCAGGCTTGCGCCAGAATGGAGAAACATCGTGGTAGTCTGGAATTTAGTGACACGGTATTGATGAAATCATGGACGCGACCAGGGCGATATCCCACTCCAGTCAACGTACGATGTCGAAGGACGATTGCGTTCCAGTATTTCCCAAATGGAAATGCAGGCAGTAAAGCCGGCGTGGTTAAACCGACCGACAGGACGAGGGTTGGATCGTCTTATGCGAGGGGTATAAATCGGTCAAGCTCTCCACTTGCAGCTGGCCAAAGTGGGGTGGATGCTGATGCTGATGCTGGTAGCGGTGCAGTGCAGCTCGGGTCCTGGAAATTCCGTTCTAAGTGGTTCAATACCGCAAGGTGCGTTACACTGGTCTCGAAGTGTGCTTGACGTGGGATCGATCGTTACAGTGACTGGCAAGTCTTGTCGACACAGCGACGAGTATGGTTGATTGCGGCAGAGGCGTTGGGCGAGGCAGACGACAGGACAAAGAAGAGAGAGAAATAGGGGACGTCGATGCTGGAGAGCAGGCTGTGTGAGGGAATGAGCGGCCTACAAGTACATCATCTAGCGTCAGCCCAGAAACACCTTCTCTGATGAGGCTCAGAGAGCTATGCTGTATTTGGCGGGGGTGCAACACAGAAGGCTTTTGAATGGCTTGAGTGGCTTGACTCGTGAGCGGTCAGTGGCCCGGGGATCCAGTTGGCCTTGTATGTCCGTGGGCGCGGGATGGGCTGAGCTGAGGTGACGAGGGCAAAGAGAAAGGCAAGAGGCTTACAAGATGCTTGAAAAGTAGCGTTCGGTGTTCAAAGGGATCGTGTGATGGCGGGAATGATTCTTGGTTGACCCAGGGTGCGTATCCCGAGAAGGAGCAGCGGTGATGGAAACCCGCAAGTCTTCTTGTCTTGCAGAAGAGAGGGGAAATGGATGCGTAGTCAAGCTGGAGGAGCTGAGCTGAACAGGTCGGGATTCGTTTATCGCGTGACGTCTGACTTTCCGAAGTCAATGCAAACGTAAGTTCGGGTCGTCAAGAAAGAGTCTGCAGCGCAATGTCGTTTGTCTCTCGTGGAAATCGTGGAGTAGGTACGCAGAATATACCTGACTGAGCAAGAAGGAGACTAGAAAGGCTGGCGAGATATGCGGAAGGAGTTTGGCGAGAGGATCTGAGATGCAGGAGAGTGGTTGGAGAACGGACAAGGAGGAGCAGATGGCCACCAGGGTCCAGATGTATAGATGTAAGTTGAGGGAAAGACGGATGCAAGAGCAGGGGAGCCCGAGGCAAGGGTTGAAGGGTAGCTCGGGGAGGCAAGCTGAGGTATCCGAAGAGCAGGTTGAAAAAGACGGTAAGGTGTGTACCCCGTTCGTTTGTGCCGGAATGCGAAGTAGGTACTTTACTGGGTGTACAGTAGGTAGGTACTTGACAAAGGCGAGGCGAGGGTGTCAAGTGTTTTGGAGCCGACTTGCGAGGTGGGGAGATGGAGGGACGGAGCCGGAAAGGATGATATCAGGGGCTGACTTGATTTTGGCTTTCTCTCTCAGGTCTCCAGCGAGTGCGGGAAGCGCTGTGGAGGGGGAGGGTGAGTGCTGATGGAGTGGTGGGTGTTTACTGTGGGCGAGTGGGTGTGGGCGTGCGAGTGCCGTCTTTTGTGGTCGCCGAGGGGAAGAGAGGGGAGTCCCTGTCTTTCTTTGGGAGAACGCGATGGCAGACGCAGCGGGAACCTGGACTTGCAGTTGAAATGGTCGCCGTTTGGTGTGGTGTTTTTTTCTTCTTTTTTTTGTTTGGTTCGGCGGACTACGTAAAGTATCCGTTCACAGGAGAGTCCGGGTACGTACACACTACCAGGTGCGAGGGTCGATGTTAGAGGAGAGGAGAGAAAGGATGTGTGTTGCCTCTGGGGCAATAACAGGGCGAACCGGCCTGCCGTCGGAGAAGAGAAGAAGGGCGAGGGGGACGGGGGAATAGAAAGTTGCGAGGTTGGGCGCGCCGAGAGAGGAACGGAGATGGCAAATGTGCGAGAGAGAGAGAGAAAGAAAGAAGAGGAAGAGAAAAAGAAGATCCGACGGGAGCAGAAGAAGAAGACGAAGTTGAAGAGGGGACTTGGAGTGGATGGAATGGGTACGTATTGTTGGGTGGAAATACAGCGGCGGAGATATGTACCGACCACGTACCTTTTCTTCGGTTTGCAATTCGATTCTCAGGAGGAAGTGACGATGTCCAAATGAACCGCTCTGCCCAGAGGGAGCGTAAGCAGGGGGGGAAGGGGGGAAGGAACCTTAAGGACCCCAATCAAATTATGAGCCAGGAGCGGTGCTGCTGCTCGGTACGGGCACCTACCTACCTTATGGATACAGGTACTGAGCCTTCTGCCCTGGGCGTGACGGGGCACTGAGGTGGGAGGCGAATTCCGGCTGTTTCTGTTGTGAACTTGTGCAACCAAGTACAGATTGGACACTGTAGCTTACCGTACTGCGTCGGTACTTAGGTGCCTTAACCCGACACGGTCAGTGAGCTAAGTCTGACATATGCGCTGCCAGTGCTCCCAGACTCAGTCTGTTCTGACTCTCTTGGGGCAAGAGCGGTACTTGCTGTCCCCCTTGGAAGTGCACTTGCAAATACGTACTTTCGCAAATCCCCTCAAAGCGGAAATTCAGGGGAAGCATCGTGGAAGACCAGGAATGTTGGTAATTCGTAAAACCTCGCTGCCTCTGGCAAACACTTCTTTCCAACTAGGTACTGTACGGAGTATATTCTACCGGTACACACTCATAGCCCCATGCCCCTTCGTGTGCTGAGTTACGGTGGAAACTTCACAGTTCTACCGTACTGGCCATCGAAAGCCCCAAGCAGGCCAAGCAAGCCAAGAAGCATCGAATGAAATCATGGATATTCTCCTTTTTTCGGCTTCTCTCTCTCATACTATGTATATCTCATCCAACTCAGGCCCCGTCCATGAAAAGACCGCTAACAATGGAGCATCCGCTAACGTGGTGACGACGTCCATATGGTCAAACCCGTGCCGTGGTGGGAACCGGAAAGGCCCCACCTCCCTACGGTTCCTCTCCTCTGCATCATACCAAAACACCCTATTTAGCTGCCTCTGCCACTGACGCATAACCAGATGGGTATTGCTTTCCGTAGGTAGGTAGTTGGCATGTTCATCAGCCCAGCATGGCATCGTGGCTTTTGGCTGCTTTGGTTAGTGGACATCCAGCTCGGCCGTTTCGATATGGGGTCGTCTGACCCAGTCTTTTGCGGAATGTGCTGTGCAATTTTGTGCTGCAACTTCAGCCTGGCTTTACCAGACCAGTACGGAGTACACAAAGATTGACAGGGTAGCGACTGCCGCCTCCACATCGTCTTTGCATCGGCTCGTCGGCGAACTGCGAGACCCTAGATCGGACGGGACGGGGTTCCCTCTCCGACCGTCTGCCCATTGCACCACTTCTTCGTGGACCGTTACTGACGAGCTCCCTGACGGAGGAGGGGCCAGCTCCAGATCAGTGCTGATGGCCACAAGCCTCTCTCTGAGTATCAGCTCCTTCTGTGCGTCTGGCTAGAAACTTGCCTCGCTTCTTTGCCGAACTCCTGTATCCAGAGAACACTCCTCTCGCATATGTGTTGCAAGAGAATGACAGACAGCAAACTGTGTTCGTGTTTGCGTAGTGTTTGATGGGTGTCGCCGGTGAGGGCTGAACCTCCAGAGATGGATGGCTGGTCCAAATCTTCAGCCTTTCCGGTTTCCCCTCGTCTGAGGCTTGCCGAAAGAACTCTCAATCCTATCACATAACTTTGCCTGTAAAACACGGCTGCCGAGGGGGGGGGCGCCCGGAAGGGTGGTTTACAACTCACGTCGTCTAGTTTCTCGTCCGGCCAGCTGGGGACCACCATGGTAGCGCAGCTATAATCAGTTGGCTCCAGTACCAGTTGCGCGTCTCCTTCCCCCCTCCCGCCGCGGGAAGGGTTATCCCGAGTCCAGCCAAATGAAGTGTGGGCTGCTGGTGAACCTCCCGACTAGGAAAGCCAGGGGAACCAACATTTCGGGAATCGTCGATGCGCATTCGATTCGCAAGGCGTTGGTGAGAAGGACGGCGAAGAAACAACCCCGACCCCAACTCCGTTCATCCGTCATCGGTGAGACAGAGCTGGCCTCATCTCAATCCCGTTGAATACCTAGGCGAAAAGGCGGCAGACGCTCCGTGTGTCAGACCACTCTCAGAGACCGCAAAGGCGCCGACTTTCAGGGCACATTGTTGGTGTCAGTCAGATGTTCTCTCCAAGACTGACCATCTGGATCACTGGAGCCCAGTCTGCCGCTGCGATCGGGCGCTAGGCCAGTAAAGGGCAGGCACACGCCGGCTGCAGTCTCGCGTGGGTGAGGTATGGTGGGGTCGTACTCGGATTGGACAGACGGCTAACTCGGGTCTCCCTTGCAAGCTGGCCTGGCAGGGTACGAGGGTTCATCTTCCCTCCCGCAAAAGGGGATGCCCACATGCCACAGGACTGGGCATCCCAAGATGCGCAAGCTGTAGGTAATTACCTATGTGCAGCTGTGTCAACGGATAGTGCGTCTGTGTGCGTTCAGAGGTGGGAAGATGTGTACCTAGTCCTTCTCCCTCTTCTTGTTCTTCACTGTGCAGGTGCCACAGGGTGTCTGTTGTGGCGGGTGAATCACACTCGTCGGAGCACCTCATGAAGATTCACCGTAACATACCTATGCTCGGCCTATACCCAAGCACCCAGGCTTAGCAGCCGCTGATTTGGGCCGGCGATCAACCTGGAACCGTGGTCGAGAACACCGCCCAGAAGTAGGGACGGGTTACGGGAGACGGGCGCCGTCACAGATGAAGGGTTAGCCTTTCTACGCAGTCGCAGCCACGGCGTGATACGTCTCGAGCCGATGGAAGCCCTAGATCAGACCGTCCCCCGAATCCACGATAGGCGTCCGCACCTTCTGCACCTACTGCACCTGACGAACTCTGGACGCACGCCGAGGCTGCCCTAGCCGTGACACGTTGCAGGCCGACTGCTGATGCTCAGAAGCAGTGATGTCGAGTCCATGGCATGTGTAAGTCTGTTTGTTTCGTTTCCAGCGCTTGTTTCGCGCTATCGTCACCAAAGCTTCTCGGAGAAACAGAAACTACCTGCAACGCCTACTCAGTGCACTCAATGTGTTTTTCGGGTCTAACGAGCCCGGCTGATTGGAACCGTCTGAACAACAATTGTCTGGCCACGCTGTACCTGCACTTGGGCCATGACGTGTTGGGCGGAATGGCTGTTAGTGTCCCCGGACGGTAGAGCTGGTTTAGGTGATCAAGACCAGCTCTGGCGCTCTGGTTCTTGAGTCTCAACTCTCGACTGAACTGAAAAAGTCGACTAGGAGGAACTACTGCCGCGAATTGTCTTGCCAATGTTGCAGCAAGGAAAGCAGCCGGGACAAGTTTAGATACCTAGGTAGTGCCTAGATAGATGATAGACAAGAGGGACAAGTTCGCTCGACTAGGTGGGGGTAATCGCTGCATCCTGCGAGATGGTAAAGGCGCATGGCACTCTCGGATTTGGGTCTGCAAGATTGGCGGCGGTGCCTCAGTGCTGATTCGATTCGTTCAGTCGTCGAACGAGATGCCGCGATGCAACACCAACGCCTCTACATCGATCGTCGAGTAGCAACAGGCCATTCCAAGACAGTTCAAGATATGGAACAGCGGTGAGATCCAGGGCCCCAGCGTACGTATTCGGGTATTGTCTCCGCCGAGTGCCCAAAGGTCCTGCATCGACACCATGAGCTGTGTAACAGTTGCGAGATGGTCGCCGGCGAAGTCGCGAATCGGCCCAGGCATCAATTAGTCGAGCGGTGATGATAGGCATGCTGATCACTGAAGCCGGTCAGCTCAGCCCAGCGATTGGATTCCTCGCTATTACGTGTGCCCCACTCGAGATTGCGGATGATGCTCCATGTCATCCATCGTTGGCTTCCGCAAGCAAGTGCGGCTGTAAGGTAAGCACCAGGCACAAAGTACCGCCATGATCTCCATTCTCCGAAACCATGATTTGGGGTCACTCGACAGCACCAAGCGCCCTGTCGCTGAGGGATTGGTGTCACAGACAGAGCCAAGGTTCCCGATGAGATATTCGGAGCAGCTTGGCTGCCACAGTGCAAAATCCAAGCTGTGATACCGAACAACCTGGGATCTAGCAGCGGGCGTTCTTACGCAGTAGACGTTGCTGCAGAGAGGACTGTGTGGCCTGCAGTGCCCTGTAGCTTCTCAGTGCCCGCCCTATGAGAACACCACTACCGTGGCCTGGAAGTATCCGTACATAAGCAGGGCGTTCGTTGCTCTCTGGAACGGGCGCGAAAGCAGTCAACCAGGAAGTGAAGGTCAGGGGTCCAGACGCAATGGCCAATCCGGTGGCTGCCAGCGATGCCGAACGGACGCGGATTGACAGTCTGGTGACAGTTTCTCAAGGGCCAAGGGTGCCCATGGATGCGAAGCTTAAAAGGAAAGTCGGAAACTGGCTGTGTCTCTTGGTAGTGTCAGCAGCGACGTTCAGGACCGCCGGCAATAAAGTCGAGTACTTCTCTCTCTCAGAGGTCAGACAGAGACACCTGAGCGTGCTGGAGCTGAGAACAAGGTTGGAGGGGTTCGTCATCCTGCTGTGTTCTTTCCTACTGCGGTAGGTGGTGAGTTCTGTGCTTGAAGGGGAGCAAGGGACGCCATGTGAAACAAAAGCAAACAATGACTGCTCAGCCTCTCAACCTTCCCTTTGTCAACCACAGGCCAAGTCCCAGCTCCGGCTGCTCACGGCCGGTTCCGGCTGCGAATTGCCTGTTGCGGTACGGAGTGGGCTTATGTAAACGCAAGGTGCATATGACTTTTAGCTTCGGCTCGCAAACATTCAACGTTCACGTCCTTTACCCAACTTAGGTACTTGGTAGTATCCGATAGTGAATCTTTACTTTTGGAAGGACCCGAACTGCCTGTGCCTCCTCGGAGAAGCCCTGCCAGGCTACAAGCTCGAGTGAGGAAAGAAGCGAGGACGGCACGACGAGAAAGGGTTCTTTACCCAAGGTACCTAAGGAAAGTGAGGGCGGAGGAACGGTGTAGTGGTGCTTTCCGCTCCGATGCCGATCTGCCAAAAGAACCGGGGCCGACCTGCCTTGCTGGACGGAATGTCACCTTCCCACCTTGTTTCCCATTTCCCATCTTTGGATGTTTCTTTCCTCGTCCCGCCATGAACATGTCACCATGTCCCCACGGGATGTCAATGTCCAATCTGTCAGGCACCTCCTCGCAGCCCTAGGCATTCCTTTCTTCCTTCCTAACGCCCAAGTACCTCTCTCACAGATACCTCAGTACATATAGTACCTTATGCAGATGCGCCTGATACATTATGGGCGATGATATTCTGCCAGCACCTGCCGATATCCCGCTACTAAGTGTGGCTGCGGCCGCTCCTGCCTCCGACTACGGAGCCTAGCTGCCTATACCTACCTACTTACCTACCTACTTACTTACCTACCTACTTACCTATTTATAACTATTATTTTATTAACTTTACCGTCGCTACCGCTGCTATTACTACTAATTAAAGCTATTCTTAATATTAATATACTATAAGAAGAGAATAATTACGAAGTTAACGATCCTTTTATTTATTAATATATTATTAATTATAACGATTATAGTTATGTAGAGTACGATTACTTATTTTATAGCTAGCGCTTTTTTAACTTGCTTAAGGTTAGAGTAGTATTTAATAAGGCTACTTACGAGGCTAGCTTTGCAGTCCGAATTATTTAATATAAACCCTTTACTAGGGCGCTAATTATTATTACTTATTACTATATTCGTAGCTCGCGTTGCGATTAAAAGTAGTAACGCTTTATAAAGTTAACCTATTTAAATAAGCGTTATAGATCTTTAACCTCGTTTATAAACTACTATTAGTAAATTGCTACTAGCTTTTTAAGCGGTGATTAGCTTTTTTATCCCGTTATTAGCGCCTTTTATAACTATTATAACTACTTATTTAGTAATATTAATATTTTTATATATTACTACTGCGCGCTATTACGCGGTAAAAAGGATTAAATTATTAACTAATAGAATAAGGGTATTCGACTTATCTAAATCTTTTTAAGTTTCTAATTAGAAAGTAGTAATTATAGTAGTATTATTAACTACGATATACTTAATATACTAGCTACCTACTGCCGTAACGAATTAGGTAATAGATCCCTTATTAAGTAGTTATTTAATTAATTATGCGATTTTACGAAGTATTAGTATTATTTTTAATGCGACGACGCGGGTTATATTACGAGCTTATTTATCGTACTTATTATTACGATTTCCTTATTTTAATAATATCCGGATGTTCTATTAATAGATTTTATATATAAAACTAATTAATTTAATATGCCGCTATTTAATATTTGCGGAGTTACGAACGATAGTTATGCTTTTTAAGTTATAAGCTACTTTTTGTTTAGTAAGAAAGAAGCTAATTATTATTAGGCTATTAACTAGCTATTAGTATTACTCTAGGCTTACGAAATTCCCTTTTTATAAGTTATATATACGGATTGCGAGATTACTCTACTTAATACTTTTAATAATAATACCTAATTTAAAGTAGTACTATACGTACTCTACTACTAGTATATTAACTTTAACGTACTAGTTAAGACCCGGCACTATTTTAGCTTAGTTATAAGGGACGAGATTAGCGTCGTTATACGTAACCCTCGTTTTTAATAATTTTTTACGGATTAGGGTAATTTCTTTTATAGCGAATTAATAGCTATATACTACGATTAATTATTTAAATTTGAGACTACTAGGTACCCTATAGTAGTAGTTAATTATATTATTAATACTTAGCTTAAGCCGTAGTATAAGAAAATCGTATTTACTTAGGTTAACTAAATTAGGTATTTTAGTTACGTAACTACGTTAATTATCGAATCTTTATACGCGAGTATTAAAGTACGAATTTGTTACTATACGGGCGATTTTAAAGCCGTATTTAATAAATTAGTTATTTTTTAAGTAAGTTAAGCGGTTATAATTAGCGCTTATTAAACCTGTTATTAGGCTAAGGTATTAAGTACTATTACGGGATTATTTTAGAGGAAGGTCCGTATATATATATATTACGATACCCTTAGGTACCTCTTATAAGAACTCCGTACGCTAAGTAAATAACTAAATTTAAGTTTATATAAGAAGTCGTTAAGAGAGTGCGTACCTTACTTAATTTAAACTACTTATAGGCTACTTTATTACTACGTCCTTTAATAATATACTAAGGACGGTACTTTAATATTATTAAAAGAGATTTATTTATATTAGTTCTAGCGATACTTAGAGCTTATTATTAATAATAGTACTTCTACCTCCCTATTCGATCCTTTATAAGTCCGAGGTAAGGGTCGCTTATAGGGCTTTATAATAAGTATTATAATAGTTATAATAAGTATTAGGGTGCTTAAATTAAAAAAGCTAGCGGTCGATCTAAGTACTTTTTCTAAATAAGAGCCTTTTGTATTTAAGTATAAAAAAGCTACTAAACGCATAAAAATAGTACCCGTATTAGTACTACTACTATTAATAGTACTTTTAGCGCTAAGTAAAGCTACCTCTATTTAACAAAGCTTTAAAATTATATACGATTTTAATATATATAAGCTTAGTATAGAGATATAGCGGGGGTATTAGCGGGCTATTACTAACGAGGTAATTAATATAGTTAATAGTAATACGATTAATCTTATAGGGGCTCTTTAGCTATTAACGCTTATAAAGTTGCGATCCTAATTAATTAGTAATTTTACGTAGTTAGACATATTATAGGATCTAGTTAACGAGGATTATACTTATAATATTAATTTTATAATAAAAAGCGAGATAGATAGACTCGCTAATAAGTATAAGGCTAAAGTAGAGGACGAGGCTAAAGTAGAGGAAGTTACTAAATTACGGGCTATGGGCTATACGAAGTAATTAATAGTTAATTAGGTAGTTAATTAGGTAGTTAATTAAGTAGTTAATTAGGTTAATTTATTAATTACCGTACTTTTTACTAAAATAATTTAATTAATTATAAGTTAATTAACGGCCTCTAATTAGCTTAACTTATTCGAATGCTGACTACGCAGAGCCTAGCTTACGTGTGTGCCCGAAACCGGCGGTCGTGTAGCGGCCGTAGCTACACTTGGTGGCGGGATATCGGCAGGTGCTGGCAGAATATTATCGCCCTATATTATACCTTAAGGTAAGGTAGATGTGAGCGATGGTCTCAGTCACATGCAGCTTGCCCCTTTTCCTTTCCCTGCGTTACCTTACCTCCAGATATGGATGGTACTGCCTAACTTGCATTTGCACATGCTTCAAGGCGCCATCCATCTGAAAGACCACTCAACCATCAAGCGCGAGCTGGGCTGGATCTTGGTAAACGTCAAGTGACAAAAAAGGAATCTGGACCAGCCGCCAGCCCGCCCTCCTCCACCTTTACGCATACCGTGCCGGCTGGAGTGCAGCGGATCTACCGGGACTTGGCTCATTGGACAAGTTTGGGCCTTTTCCAAGCACACAAGTCATTGAAAATAATCATGGTGGCTGCTCGTCTGCATCCATGGTCGGGTCTTTTTTCTGTCGGTCTGCACGATGAATGGCTGGCTGCACGTTCATGCCTAGTACTCCGTCCTGGGCGTACTGCGACCACCTTCAGTCAGCATATGGCGGTAAGCAAATGCATCAACAACGGATGATTGATACATAGATTAGATAAGTACCTAGTGTAGACATCAGATTAAGGGGACAGGCCAATATCCAGCCAGCCTCATCCTCCCTTGAACCCATGGCCCGATCCATTTTGCCATTCAAGGTGGTGCGGCCCACCTTGGTCTTAGCATGCATCCCGCCGCCAAACCGAGACTAGGCTGTGTAGGTTCTTGAGCAATGAGCACCGATTACTCCGTATGGACGAGATTCTCTTCATTTCACTCTTGTCAAGCTGGAATGCAGTCGAGGGAATCTCAGGGGAAGAAAAACACGGGGCGGCAAATTCAGGGGATGAAGCTCTCCTGTAAGAGGTTCCAGCTTCTCCCCATTGCCCACGGGCGGCCCTGGACGAGCCCTGTTCAGTGGAACCTGGTCCGAGACTTCGCCACACCTTCATCGCACACTGATCCTGATGCGGCCAGAGTCCAACAAACTTGTGCTCACTGCGCCGTGGGCTGAGCGGGCTCTCCGCTATTCAATGCCCTGGAGCCCTGGAGTACAGGCTCTCCACTGCTGCGGAGAGGAGCACAGGGGTAAAAGGAGGTTGGAATCGAGAGGGGCAGTCTATGTACTGGTTTCCGCTAATTACAATCCTGGTAACCAGGCAAGGGCGACATGGTCTTGGAGTTTTGAGTCCCGGTTCATCTTCAAGGCTTGACAGCCAGGTGGACACTGGCATCCGCAATCAACGGCTCGTCCCACGAAGACAGACGCTTGGAACGCTTCGAGAAGAAAGAAAAACAAAAAGGGCTGAAAAAATGGAGGAAGAAATTTTCGTCTCGCCCACATCGTCAACGTTTAGATGGGATCGAGACCCGCTCGCATTGTGCTGACCCCGAACTCCGCCTCGGCGGGGTGTCTTCTTAGGTAAAGTCTGTCAAACGGATCAAACAGTATTACCTACCTTTCCGGCCCTGGGCTCGCTCGTAGACTGCGGTTTCCGGTAGCCAAAGCCATACTCCGTACTGGACAGAGAGAAGAGAGTAAAAATAAATCCGAACCCACAGATGAAAAAAAGAAAAAAGAAAAAAAAGAAAAAGAGTTGCAGGTGGTCTGTGCATTATTGCCGTACACCGAGTCACCGACGGAGCCGGCTCACCGAGGTCACTCGGCGGTTGCAATTGGCCACAGTTGCTCCCGCCCATCCCGACGCGGCTAAAGCTCCCACTCCGTTGAACCTCGCCTCAAGTCCTCCCGTCCAACGAGACAAACGGCAATGTCAAGGTAAAGGCAACGCCAGCCAAGAGTTCATCCACAACTATCATTACCAACACGGCAGTCAAACTTTGTCTTCCCTCTCAGAATTTCCCAGCAGTGGATCTCTTGCCACACTTTTTGTCCGTTGTCAACTTGTGGTCGTTACAAGTCCCGCCGCCTTGGCACTTCGCGGACCTTTACTCGCGCCCGGAATCGCGGCATCTCCCGCTCCCCGACCTCACCTCGATTTTGCCCGACGTCATCACAATCATGTTCTCCCGCCATGACTCTCAACCCCGTCAGACCTTGATCACCGCTTTCGTTGCCTGGAAGGCCCTCCTACTGGCCATCGCCCTCGGCAGCGCTGTGGCGCCATCTTACGATACTTCGACGACCTTGATGCTCCAGCGCAATGAGTCCGACGTCTCCCTCGTCACCCGCCTGACGCGCTGGGACGCTCTCTACTTCACTCAATCCGCCAGACGCGGCTACGTGTTCGAACAGGAGTGGGCTTTCAACGCTGGTCTGCCACTCGTCGTCTCGGGCCTGATCCGGGTCGCGCGCCTGCTTGGCTTCGAGGGCGATGAAACCGGCGCGTCGGAAGCTGCCTTCAGCATCGTGATCGCTCACGTAGCTCACCTATTCGCCGCTCTCATGCTGTACGAGCTGACCGTCAAGCTCTTTACTCGACCTCGATTGGCATTCCTGTCCGCCTTGCTCCACATCTTGTCTCCGGCTGGCCTATTCCTTTCGGCACCCTACGCAGAGAGTCTTTGCGCCTTCTTCTCTTTCGCCGGCTACTACGTGCTCGCATCGGCGTCGACCTCCACCAAGGGGTCGTTTCCATGGGTCACAGCTCAGATCTTGGCCGGCGTCATCTTTGGTCTCGCGACGGCCTCTCGGTCAAACGGCCTCCTGAACGGCCTCCCCTTCGCCGTCGAGTGTCTAATGATCCTGCCCCCGCTGCTGGCCAGCCCTATGAGCTTGAAAAATATTGCGGCTCTGTTTGGTTCTGTCACAGGCGGGCTCCTCGTGGCAACGGGGTCAGTTGTACCACAAGCGCTTGCTTGGCTGCGATACTGTTCCGGTGCATCCGAGGCGCGCGCATGGTGTGAGCGGACCGTGCCCAGCATCTATTCCTTTGTACAGGAACATTACTGGTATGTACTCTTTGCGCTTCACCGTCGTTTTCTCTTTGAGGAATGAAAATTTCTCTCCAGCCTTACACTAGCCATGGGTCTGGTCATGGTTGAGTCACCCCTCCCCCCTCTGTCTGCTTCCCTCCCTCGGGCCCCGTCAAGTGCTTTGGGTCGGTACTTGCGGAGATTTGAGGTGGGATCTGGGTTTTGTGGGATCGTGAATGTCACTTGGTTCCTCTAGATTCTGTTCTCGCTTGCTAATCTTGGATCACGCAGGGACGTTGGCTTGTTCCGTTATTGGACGCTATCGAACGTTCCTCTGTTCGTTCTTGCCGCGCCGGTGCTGGGACTCCTCATGGTGTCCGGGTGGGAAGTCATCAACAGGCCTTCGGGGTTGGCGCGGAGTCCGACGGCGGAGAAGCAGCGACAAGGGCAGAGTGGCACGAAGTCGGTTTTAGTAGGTTCCATGGCCGCTGCCCAACTTCTGCTTGCCGTCTTGGCGATCACGACGTACCATGTCCAGATCATCACTAGGATCGCGTCTGGGTATGCGGTGTGGTACTGGTGGGTTGCCGGTTGTCTGCTGGACCACGGCGCCAACGGCAAGAGACGGGACGTTGGCGGCAAAGTTGTCATATTTTCCGTAATGTACGCCATGATTCAGGGTGTGTTGTTTGCGTCGTTTCTACCGCCTGCTTGAGATACCCCGGGTTCTGCCGCTGCGGCGCATGGATCTCAGTTTAACCTGTTCATCATAATAAATAGACTTTTCTTTTGACATTGAGTCGCATGACGGAAGTGCCTTGTGAATTCAACGCCCCGTACGTACTGCATATGGGATGATGACCAAGAATGTCGGCCACTTCGGATAGCCTGGAAAGCCTCATGAACCCTTATCTGGACCCTGGCTCTTGCTGGCAGGTAAGCCAGGCAAACTTAAAGCCTTGCGTGTGAGGTGTAGTCAAACAATGTGACTCAAGCATGAAGAGTGATGTCATGCTTCCCAAGGTCGGTTGACGTCTCTGGCATGTTCATGCCATCTATACGCCAATAAAATTTGTCTCCCAGAGCAATTCAGGGTCTATGATCGTGATGAAAGGCTAATATTGGATGACCACCGATGACAAGTCCGTCATCCAATTGACCCAAGTCACGAGGCACCTTGTAATGGCTTGACCTGTGTTTATGCCTCTTTCTAGCATCAAAGTAAGTACGAGGGTAGGACTGCAGATTGCAGTAGGGGTGACCTCCTGACCATGGTTCAATCGTGGCCTATCAAATTGTTCTGAAATCATCAATTGTGAACACCTCACTCTGAGTTTACTGTTTAAAAAGTACCGAGCACATGGTGCATCGATCAAATAGTCTAAGAGGGCCTTAGTTGAGAGTGCAGCACAACATTAGGTATGATGATCAACACAGCTGGACTCCACGAGCTTGGAATTTGGGCCGGATGCCTTGTTGTTAAAATGTAGCATACAGTCGGCGGCGTGGGGTATGTCATGGAGCCTCGCACACTCTGTAAGAAAGGAGTCTCGGCCTTGGAATTGGTAGCTATCGTTCTTCATTCGACATGTTGGGCAACCTATAACAATCATAAGATAACAAGCAAGGAACAAAGCCTTTTGTGCGTAGTTCTTTGTATTCCTGAGCTAGATGTTCATTCTGGGTACAAGAACGATAAAGCCATGATAGCTGTTCTATCCCGATGGCGTTTTGGTGATGACTAGGCATAACCAGCATGGACTTATTCGCTCTTCAACCTGAGAAAGGACACAGACTTACAAGCCCCCATTCAGACCGTGCGTCGCCATATCTCCAGCCTTCGACCCCCTTCCAGTGCTCATCTCCTATCTTAGACTCGTATCGATGACGGTCACCTGTGATGTTAGATGCATCCTCTAATGGAACAATGGTTCGTACATATGTGTGAGTAGTATGAAAGAGGCGAGCAGTGCATGTACTAACAGAAAAGCTATCCCACGAGGACTGTTTAGGTCCAATGACAATCCCTTACTGAAGAGCCTTTTTCTTGAGCTGCATGAGGTACGCCGAGGTGCGAGCAACCCTTTCCGTCTCGAAAGTGAATTCTTTTCTGTAGCGAGCTTTCTTGCGCTCGATGTCACGATCTCGGCGGAGGACGTTGTCGAACTGGTGGGCTTCCAGCCAAAGGGGCAGGAAAAAGGACATGGAATCAATGAGGGGATCAGCCTGGCCGACGACGAACTTGACGATTCTGATCTCCTCGTCATCCTCACTGACCGCTGCATTGTTGCAGAAGATATGCTTGGAGCGGTCAGCAACGTAACCTTCGTTACGGGCCAGATAGTTGTCCACGGCCTTGTATCGATAACTAGGATTGAAGAAGCCTGTCATCTAAAGGAAGATGCAAAGCTCGTTACCGGTCATGGGAAGAGCCTGCGGATGATTCCCGACGACCAGGCGGATAGCGAAGGCAATACTCTGCTTGGGATCGTTGACTGCGGAGTTAATGACCTCTTACTTGGAGCCGTCGGGATTCTGACGAGAGTAGCACACGACGGAGGCGCCGAAGTGATCAGGGAGAGGGCCTGGGAATTTCAAAGGCAGGTGGCCATGGCCATCCTCAGACTGCAGGTCGCCGATGATTTCCTCATCTTCCTATCTACTGATTAGTCCGTCTGTGTGTTTCTTATTACAAGCCAATTGATTGCTTATCTCGTCCGGGACGCAGGGCGCCCAGTCCCCGTGCCAGATGAAGCACTTCTCAACTTCCCACTTGACCTTGGCTTTGGCGCAGTTGGTAATCACGTATGCAAAGTCGGAGGTGGGTGTGGTTGGGGGAGGGTAGAGAGAGCCTGGGGTGGCCATTGTTCCTCTGTGCGATGATGCCGTGTTGAATGATGAGAAAGTATGAATGTTGTCTTGGGTTGGCGATGGAAGGAGCGTTCCCCAATTTCAGAAATTTTAGAAGGCGTGAGTATTTGTGAAAAGGTGTTTCAAAGCGGCGTGTGTATTCATTAGGGATTAATATGCCTCACCACATCATCTCATCGGTGTGTCTATTCACCTACGTATACGTGCGCGATGTGTGAGTAGCATTGTCTTCAAGCTGGGCTACCGGTTTCTTTGACCTGCGTCCACACAAGTTTCATCGTCTGGCTTGAAAGGCCATGAGCATACTTATGAAACACCAGCAGCAAACAGCTGGATAAACATGTATTTTAACCAATGGTCTCAAGCCAATATCTAAGGGTACAGGAAGGCCTGGCTAGGGGTATGGAGTCTAAAGAAGGTAAGAGTAGGTCATTAGCAGGACGAGTAGGCTCTAAAGTTGCCACACCGTCTTCATTAGGATTAAATGTGAACCTGAAAGTAGAGTCCACGGATAAGGGACACTTTGTGAAGCCCGTCGCTTAGTCGCTGTCCTCGTCCCGGCCAGGCCATACGAGTTTTCTCCTGATGACGGCACGGGCACAGCAAAAGCCAACAAACAGCCAAACGGCGACCAGTGCAATGGTGAACACCGTGGCTAACCACAGCAAGCCCTCATTGCCGAAAGCCTCGCCTATGCGGATAGTGGCAATGGTGAAGCCGACGTTGGGGAATACGAAACTCCACCAGCTGAGGTGAAAGGAGTGATCAGGCATCCCAAACATCGTAGAGAGACAGGCGGATGAGAAGAACCAGAACGACAGGCCCCACAGAAAGACGGCGGTGAAGAGAGCGACGGCCCTTACGGCGAAAGCGACGGTGCCTGGATTTTCCATGCCGTACAGATAAGCCGCATCGCGGAGGGAATCGGAGATGATGGATCCCTCGGAAGCGATGAGCCGGGGCACGTTGGCACCCATGGCTACCAAGGCTGCGGCGGTGAAACTCGGCGGTCCGACTGCGATGAACATTCCGGGGCGTTGGACGGGGAGGCCAATGGTCATGAGTCTGGACAGATACGTCGCGTACATGAAAGCTGAGACGAGGAAACCCAGCCCCTGAGCCGCGAGACCTGCGCCTAGCATAGCAGCGGCTTGATTTGGCGGCTGCGAGGAGGCCATGAAGCCAGCTAGCGTACCTGATAGCATGACGGGAAAGATGGGCAGAATCCAGGCCGGAGTCATGCTATCTAGTGACAGTCTTCTGCGGCCGGTGAAGAGGAGGTGGTACATGCCGACGGAGGCAAAGAAGGTGACCACGAGGTAGATCCAGAAACACACTCTCAAGGTGACGATGAGCCATGGACCACATTTCGGAACAGCGTAGTGTTGAATGTTGGAAAGGGCGGCAGCGATAGAGAGGAAGAAGGTCGGGATAAAGAGGGATTCTGAAGGGTGCGTGATGGCTTTTGCTGGCGTCTTTCGGAAGAAGGAGAAGCGGAGGCAAAGGGCCAACGTAATGAGGAAGATGAGAACAATGTCGAGAAGGAAGACGATGAGACCTATCGTGTCTAGCCCGCGGAATCGATGGGGAGTCTCGGCGATGAGCAGGGCGATGCCGCCTGTTGACATGCTGTGTGGGAGGTGTCAGTGAGATACAGGGGGTGAGGGGGCTAGGCCGGTAAGCCTGCATGGGAAGCCGTCGGCTCGGGACGCGGCATGAGACATACGTTAGGGTGTACCATGCAAAAGTGAAATGATGTATGCGTTCGCGCAGAGAGACCTTTTCCAGAAGGGTGTTGGTTCTGCTCTTTGTGCGGGAGAGGGTGGCCATGAGAGCATTCTGAGGCGGCTCGTCTGAGATTTGGCCCTCGTCCCTGGTTCGGGTCGAGGCCTTGGAGACGACATCTGCGATATCATGTGAGTACGCGAGACTGAGTATGAGAGTAAAAAGATCGGACTAACTTGTAGGTTCGTCAGCGGCAGCCATTATGATGAATTCGACATGAGTAAAGTGAATGTTTTGAGGTTCTCTTGATGAGATTGATGAGTTGTGAGAAGCGACTGATTGTTTCTTTGGTGCAACCTTTGGACGCGATTCCTTGCTCGAGGTTCCTGGCGCTCAGATGATCGACGTCACTGTACTTTGGCAACCTACGGGGATGGCCCTACATTAAATTTAGAGTCTGCAGCAGATGAGTCAGCCAACCTTTGCTGTGGTTCTCCCCTGCGGGTCACGCCAACGAGTCGGTACTGGAGTGATGAGAAAAGGGGGCGGTCGTACGATTTGAGTATTTTTGAGGGCTTTCGTTCCTGGGATTCAAACCGGCTGGTCACTGCTCGGTAGGAATAACGAGCCATACGGAAGGCAAGAGAGGATGAACAGCGGTCTGGGAAATTCTTGATCGGCAGGGCCGAATTGAGGCCGGGCATCGGTTCGATACGGAGGCGGCGAGCTAGGAAGGTACTGCCGGCGTGGCGCCGTGCCATCGGGTCTTGGGGTCTTGGGGGGTCTTGTGCGGATAGGTGCAAGGGTGCCTTCCAACGATTTCTGAGGGAATGGACCGATATCGTCGTGTATTTTAGCTCTGAAATATGAAGAGGCCGAGAGGGGATGGTCTCATCTCCTCTTTGGTACCAGTAGAGACGTTGCCTTTTTCTGAGTCTCCCATGGCGAATGGCCGTCCATAGATATGAAGTAAGTATGGTCGGTAATAGGCTGTCCGGCTTTGAAGACAACGTGAGTTGGGATGTTCCTCGCATGAACAGCCTCAACCTTGAGCGTGGGCAGAGACGAAATTGTCATGCAGGGGCATAGTGGCCATCAAATGCTTAAAATCTGGAGCATTCGGCATTTGTCGTGACTTGATCAACAAGGGACGATAATCGACCGGACACATTGTGGCTGCTCAGCTCCTACTACGTAGACCCTGAAGGCTGAGGGAGCGGCAGCAAGATCTTGACGCGCATGCTGGAAGTCTTGTCCCACGGAAATTGCCGTTTGGATAGGGCTCAGGAATGGATGTGTCCAGGCCCTGAATTGATGGTTTGCTGGACGCAGGCAGACGAGACACAACGTGGCCGCGAATTCATGTGATAGAATTTAGACCCAAGGATGGAATCAATCACTGTGAGAGTGAAACACGGCTGCTTCTGGTACCTCAAGAGTAGTGAGAGTGAGCTCGTAGTGTTGGGGTGGATGATTACGTCTTCCGAGTGCCGCCTTCGGCGAGCTGGAAGAGAAAAGAAGCGCATTGACCTGGCCAATGTCTATAATGCTCACAGCAGTAGCAGCAAGAGCCAGGAGGTGAACACAGGTAAACTGACCTATGGGGGGGGGGGGGGTTAGCTAACTACCCCACATATTTTTAACTTTTTATCTATATACTATAGGTTAGGTTACGGGCTATATACTAAAATAGAATTTTTTTAACTTCTCCTTTTATATACCTCGGATAGAAATTATAGTTATACTAAAATAATTCTAAATCGGTTTAGGACCGATTTAGAACCTATTTAAAATAGCTTTAATAAATTCGCTAAATAATGCGGGTATTTTCCCCGAACTTAAATTACTAATACTACTTTTTAATTTTTATTATTTTAATTAATAAGTATAAAATAATCTTAATATATTCTAAGAATTTTATAAAAGTAGTAATCTATTTAAATAAGAAGAGGTAAGACTTTTTTTAAACTATTTTTAAACCTATTTTAAATAGGTTTAGAACCCTTTTAATAAAACTTTTAAAATATTACTTATTTTAATTTTTACTAAAGCTATTATAAGCGGGTACTAAAACTAACAAAATAATCGCCGAACTATAATATAAAAGATTATATACTATAATTAATTAATATAGTATTTAGAGATAAATAAAAAAGGTATTATATACTATATCGATATACGTAGTTTATATTTAAAGGATATTAAAGCGTTATAAGGAACGGTATATAATACTTTTTAAAATTATTCTAAACTATTTCTAAACTAATTCCGAACTTAATAGCTTTAATATAATAATGCTCGTTTAGTACTTCTAAAGACTACTATATCCGCCTTTTTATAAAATTAAGTTTATAAACGCTTTACGTATTATTATATTAGTAATAAAGCGTATTTATATTTTAACTAAACTTTACTTTATTAGAACTATACTCGAGTTATAAAAGATATAACTAAGGATATTACCTCTATACATAAACGTATCTATAGGATATTACTAAAAAAAAGAGTAATTATATAAGTTTTTTAAATCGATTCCGAACTAGTTTAAAAGCGGTCCTTATTAATTATTTTTATAAATAGGTAAAAGTATAGCTTAAATAATTTAAAATAAGTACTTCTTATCCCCTATTTTATAAAGATTATAATATAAAGGTTATTAATAACTAATATAGTATATATATTATCTTAAACCGATTCGTAACCTATTTAGAACTAATTCCGAATCTCTTTAGTATATTCTTAGTATTTAATTACTTATTATATAATATATTTATAAGAATCTATATAGTAATAGCGAAAACTATTATATTAGATTTCCTCTAATTAAATACTAAGCCTATTTATTTTTAATACGCTCTATATTATAAAGAGAAGAGGTTAATATAATAAGAGGAGATAAGTATTACTTTTTTATAAGTAATAGGCGGAAATTACGATATTATAATAAGCTAGTTCTAAATTTATTCTAAATATATTCCGAAGTAATTCTAATATAATTTAGATATAAATTATATTATCCTAGAAAAAATTCTCTAAATATTATATTTAGTAAAATAGAACTATTAGGTACTAGTTAATATTATTATAAGATTAATAATTATTTTAATTTTTTATAGTACTTATAAATACCCCCCTCTACCGCCTACTTAAATACTTAAGAGTATTTATTTAGAACTTCGGAATATTATAAAAAAGATTAGTTAACTAAGAAGCGGATTAAGTAAAGAAAACGTTCCGAATATATTTAGAATTAGTTCCTAACTACTTTTAGATATATTCTTATAATTAAAGGAGCTTACTAAGCTCTATAATAAATTCTATAATTAGATTATTATAGAGATTTACGGTGCCCTTAGTAATACCGATTAGCTTATAGATATTATACGAATATAAAAAGCTCTTTATTTTCTAACTAGGTTATTTTACTTAGCTATATAGAACGAGTATTAATATATATAAGCCCGTTATTATATTAACGTAAGTATTTTATAAAGCGTTAAGAACTATTTCCGAATCGACTCCGAACTTATTCTAACTTCTTTTTAATATATTTAATATTTTAATAATAATAAGCATAATTATATTTATATTACTTTTTATTTAGAGTAAGTTAAATTTTAAAAAAAGAATGCCTTTTTGACTTTTTAATTAGATACGAATTATAAGCATATTAAGGGCTATAATAAAGTTAAGGTTATTTGGGGCTAGTATAATAAAGTTTCCTAAAAAGGTTCTAAAGCGATTCTAAATCTATTCTAAAATATTTCTAAACTATTTACTAACTTTTTAAATAGTTATTTTACTCCTCTAAGTTTTTATAAATATAGAGAGTACTAAAATATACTAAAAGATATATTAACTTATTTTTTAAATTCTTAAAGAGCGTTTTAGGTATATTATTTAGTAAAAATATCTTTTTAAATATAACTAGGGGTTATTAAGTATTACTATTAACTAAGATTATAAAAACTTAATAAATAAGTTTATAAAATCCTTTTATATAAAGTTTAGAATCGGTTTAGAACTAATTTAGAAAGGGTTTAGTTAATATTTATTACTTAATTACGATTTATAATATTACCCTTAAGAATAGTAAGTTAAAAAATATATTCGATTTTACTTAGTCTATTTTTATTATAGTATTAAGAAACACGTTTTAAAAGATCGCTCCCTAGACTTAAAATAGAATTAAATAAGGAGTATTTTATTTTATTAATTAAAAGAGGACTATTTTTTATTATATAATTAATTACGAGGTAAAGTAATTTAGAACTTATTTAAAAGAGGTTTATAACTAATTCGGAATTAATACTAAGTAATCTATCGATCTTACCTTAGGCTTAATATAAATCCCGGAGGAATATTATAACTAGACTTAACTAGACCTATTTATAAATACTTTTTAAAAATTAGGATAAGTTTTATATTTATATTAATATTATAAAAGCCCTTTATTAAGCTTTATATATATAGAGTAATTATTTCGTCCTATTATTAGTTTATATTTAGAAATAGGTCGGAATCTTTTTAAAACTAATTTAGAATTAATTATTATATTTAGATCTAAGGAATATAATAGATACCTTTTTAAATAAAATACCCTTTTTTTAGAATTAGGTATTTACTTTACTTAGTAAGATATATTTATTATTAAAAAATATCGTACTTTAGTTAGTTATTTAAGTATAAACCCCTTAGAACTATTTATAACTAAATTTAAAACTAATTTTAAACTAGTTTAGGAGCAAAACGTTAACGTCGTTTAGAATAATAAGAACTAGTTCTATATAAATAAGATATAGGGGCTTATTAGTAATTTATTAAATTATTACCTCGTAATTTTTTAAGCTTAGTACTTTTTAATATAAGTTTATATAGCTAGTTAAAGTTTTAGAATTAGTTATAATTATAATAAAAAGTATAAAATTTATCCCTAAGCCCTTTAGAACTCCTTTTAAATAGATTACGAGGTCTTTTTTAAATAACTTTTTTTAATATTATTCGTTAAGATTTACGTCGTATATTTATAATAAATTTATAAAGCGAGGTTATTTAAAATTAAAATAAGGATATTACTAAGCGTTATACTTTATTAAATATTTAAAAAAGGGAGCTACGTTTAGAAATAAGCCGATTAGAGCTTAAGGAAAAGAGATTACGGTTATAAAAACTATAATAAAGACTTTAAAAATAGTTTAAAATCGATTCCGAATTACTTTAGACCCTATTCCTCCTTATTTTATAATAATTCTTAATAATAATATAATATAAAAACTAAAAACTAAAGTTTAAATATAATATATATATATTATATATATTATATATATTTAATAAAGTTATAGTTATTTAATAATATAATATATTTTATAATTATATATTAAACATTTCGCTTATAATACTTTTTATTAATATACTTAATAAAGATAATTAAATAATAATATAATATAATATAATTATTACTTTAGTTATGTTTTTAAGTTTTAAATAATTTAATATTATCTTAATATATATTAGATTTAGTATTTAGTATACGTATTACTTCTAAAAGCGAGAAGTCGCTGCTAGGGCCGCCGAATCCGGTGGGAAGTGCCGCTGTTCTAGGCGGCACCAGCAGTGAGAAGGAGCGGGGCGAGGGGCGGACACTGCCAGGTATTAAATACTTCGTCCCGCTCCCTCCAACGCCCGCAACCTGGTCATGGCAGTGCGCCCCTGCTTTTTGTCCAAGCGCCTTCCATCTCCTTTCCTTCTACCCTGCCCGTCGGTCATGCCACCACTTGCTTGTTCCTCCCAACTCCCTCGCTTTCTGGCTTCCGTTGAAGCAATTTTTGGCTGCTCAGGCTGTTCAGGTTCTGCTTGACGCAATGGCGCCGCCCACCATAAAGAGCGGCGTCGTGCCTGCCGTCTTTTGTCGTCTTCTCTCGACTCAGTACAGTACACGCTCACGACCCCTCTTCTGCCGCTGCGACGAGCGACCATCTCGCAGCCATGTCCCAGCCGATGCTCGCTGATTGTCGACCTCAACAAACAAAAGCAACCGTTGACTTTTTGAAGCGGTTCACCGACCAAGAAACACAACGTCGGATCGCGAACCAGCCGAAGCCGTTCTCGGCTGAGGAGCACGCCGACCTACGCAAGCAGCTCAAGAACGTCAACTTCATCAAGCCGAGATATGCAGACGAAACCA